>NW_023416713.1:0-121056 GCF_012460135.2 Molothrus ater | reverse complement strand
GGCTGCAGCTTGCATCTTCGCCTTTGGGAAGCTGCCGCTCGCCGATTCTTCCGGAGGCGAAGAAGCGGCTTCTTCGCACACAGAGCATTGTGGCGAGCGCAGGGAGCTCCTGAGAGCGGTTTGTGCCGAAAGAAGCCCGGGACCGGCACTTAGCTTCGGAGAGCTGCGTATCTGCGTCTTCTGCGTGTCTTGCCGCTCTACACTCAGCAAAAAGCTTTTCCACCATATCTTGCAAGGAGAACTCTGCCAGGAAAGAAAACATCCAAAATCTTGTTCTAAAGCTTGCACGGGGGTCTGCAAAGCGTTGGCAAGAATGAAAGGTAGTTGTCCAAAACTCGTTCTTTTCCAATAGAATAACCATGGAAAAGGCAGGAGAGTGGTATTGTTTTCTCTAAGTCTGAAGGCTGCCCACACTGTGCCTGTGTGCTGCAGCTTGCATCTTCGCCTTTGGGAAGCTGCCGCTCGCCGATTCTCCGGAGGCGAAGAAGCGGCTTCTTCGCACACAGAGCATTGTGGCGAGCGCAGGGAGCTCCTGAGAGCGGTTTGTGCCGAAAGAAGCCCGGGACCGGCACTTAGCTTCGGAGAGCTGCGTATCTGCGTCTTCTGCGTGTCTTGCCGCTCTACACTCAGCAAAAAGCTTTTCCACATATCTTGCAAGGAGAAACTCTGCCAGGAAAGAAAACATCCAAAATCTTGTTCTAAAGCTTGCACGGGGGTCTGCAAAGCGTTTGGCAAGAATGAAAGGTAGTTGTCCAAAACTCGTTCTTTTCCAATAGAATAACCATGGAAAAGGCAGGAGAGTGGTAAAGTACTGTTTTCTCTAAGTCTGAAGGCTGCCCACACTGTGCCTGTGTGCTGCAGCTTGCATCTTCGCCTTTGGGAAGCTGCCGCTCGCCGATTCTCCCGGAGGCGAAGAAGCGGCTTCTTCGCACACAGAGCATTGTGGCGAGCGCAGGGAGCTCCTCCTGAGCGGTTTGTGCCGAAAGAAGCCCGGGACCGGCACTTAGCTTCGGAGAGCTGCGTATCTGCGTCTTCTGCGTGTCTTGCCGCTCTACACTCAGCAAAAAGCTTTTCCACCATATCTTGCAAGGAGAAACTCTGCCAGGAAAGAAAACATCCAAAATCTTGTTCTAAAGCTTGCACGGGGGTCTGCAAAGCGTTTGGCAAGAATGAAAGGTAGTTGTCCAAAACTCGTTCTTTTCCAATAGAATAACCATGGAAAAGGCAGGAGAGTGGTAAAGTACTGTTTTCTCTAAGTCTGAAGGCTGCCCACACTGTGCCTGTGTGCTGCAGCTTGCATCTTCGCCTTTGGGAAGCTGCCGCTCGCGATTCTCCCGGAGGCGAAGAAGCGGCTTCTTCGCACACAGAGCATTGTGGCGAGCGCAGGGAGCTCCTGAGAGCGGTTTGTGCCGAAAGAAGCCCGGGACCGGCACTTAGCTTCGGAGAGCTGCGTATCTGCGTCTTCTGCGTGTCTTGCCGCTCTACACTCAGCAAAAAGCTTTTCCACCATATCTTGCAAGGAGAAACTCTGCCAGGAAAGAAAACATCCAAAATCTTGTTCTAAAGCTTGCACGGGGGTCTGCAAAGCGTTTGGCAAGAATGAAAGGTAGTTGTCCAAAACTCGTTCTTTTCCAATAGAATAACCATGGAAAAGGCAGGAGAGTGGTAAAGTACTGTTTTCTCTAAGTCTGAAGGCTGCCCACACTGTGCCTGTGTGCTGCAGCTTGCATCTTCGCCTTTGGGAAGCTGCCGCTCGCCGATTCTCCCGGAGGCGAAGAAGCGGCTTCTTCGCACACAGAGCATTGTGGCGAGCGCAGGGAGCTCCTGAGAGCGGTTTGTGCCGAAAGAAGCCCGGGACCGGCACTTAGCTTCGGAGAGCTGCGTATCTGCGTCTTCTGCGTGTCTTGCCGCTCTACACTCAGCAAAAAGCTTTTCCACCATATCTTGCAAGGAGAAACTCTGCCAGGAAAGAAAACATCCAAAATCTTGTTCTAAAGCTTGCACGGGGGTCTGCAAAGCGTTTGGCAAGAATGAAAGGTAGTTGTCCAAAACTCGTTCTTTTCCAATAGAATAACCATGGAAAAGGCAGGAGAGTGGTAAAGTACTGTTTTCTCTAAGTCTGAAGGCTGCCCACACTGTGCCTGTGTGCTGCAGCTTGCATCTTCGCCTTTGGGAAGCTGCCGCTCGCCGATTCTCCGGAGGCGAAGAAGCGGCTTCTTCGCACACAGAGCATTGTGGCGAGCGCAGGGAGCTCCTGAGAGCGGTTTGTGCCGAAAGAAGCCCGGGACCGGCACTTAGCTTCGGAGAGCTGCGTATCTGCGTCTTCTGCGTGTCTTGCCGCTCTACACTCAGCAAAAAGCTTTTCCACCATATCTTGCAAGGAGAAACTCTGCCAGGAAAGAAAACATCCAAAATCTTGTTCTAAAGCTTGCACGGGGGTCTGCAAAGCGTTTGGCAAGAATGAAAGGTAGTTGTCCAAAACTCGTTCTTTTCCAATAGAATAACCATGGAAAAGGCAGGAGAGTGGTAAAGTACTGTTTTCTCTAAGTCTGAAGGCTGCCCACACTGTGCCTGTGTGCTGCAGCTTGCATCTTCGCCTTTGGGAAGCTGCCGCTCGCCGATTCTCCCGGAGGCGAAGAAGCGGCTTCTTCGCACACAGAGCATTGTGGCGAGCGCAGGGAGCTCCTGAGAGCGGTTTGTGCCGAAAGAAGCCCGGGACCGGCACTTAGCTTCGGAGAGCTGCGTATCTGCGTCTTCTGCGTGTCTTGCCGCTCTACACTCAGCAAAAAGCTTTTCCACCATATCTTGCAAGGAGAAACTCTGCCAGGAAAGAAAACATCCAAAATCTTGTTCTAAAGCTTGCACGGGGGTCTGCAAAGCGTTTGGCAAGAATGAAAGGTAGTTGTCCAAAACTCGTTCTTTTCCAATAGAATAACCATGGAAAAAGGCAGGAGAGTGGTAAAGTACTGTTTTCTCTAAGTCTGAAGGCTGCCCACACTGTGCCTGTGTGCTGCAGCTTGCATCTTCGCCTTTGGGAAGCTGCCGCTCGCCGATTCTCCCGGAGGCGAAGAAGCGGCTTCTTCGCACACAGAGCATTGTGGCGAGCGCAGGGAGCTCCTGAGAGCGGTTTGTGCCGAAAGAAGCCCGGGACCGGCACTTAGCTTCGGAGAGCTGCGTATCTGCGTCTTCTGCGTGTCTTGCCGCTCTACACTCAGCAAAAAGCTTTTCCACCATATCTTGCAAGGAGAAACTCTGCCAGGAAAGAAAACATCCAAAATCTTGTTCTAAAGCTTGCACGGGGGTCTGCAAAGCGTTTGGCAAGAATGAAAGGTAGTTGTCCAAAACTCGTTCTTTTCCAATAGAATAACCATGGAAAAGGCAGGAGAGTGGTAAAGTACTGTTTTCTCTAAGTCTGAAGGCTGCCCACACTGTGCCTGTGTGCTGCAGCTTGCATCTTCGCCTTTGGGAAGCTGCCGCTCGCCGATTCTCCCGGAGGCGAAGAAGCGGCTTCTTCGCACACAGAGCATTGTGGCGAGCGCAGGGAGCTCCTGAGAGCGGTTTGTGCCGAAAGAAGCCCGGGACCGGCACTTAGCTTCGGAGAGCTGCGTATCTGCGTCTTCTGCGTGTCTTGCCGCTCTACACTCAGCAAAAAGCTTTTCCACCATATCTTGCAAGGAGAAACTCTGCCAGGAAAGAAAACATCCAAAATCTTGTTCTAAAGCTTGCACGGGGGTCTGCAAAGCGTTTGGCAAGAATGAAAGGTAGTTGTCCAAAACTCGTTCTTTTCCAATAGAATAACCATGGAAAAGGCAGGAGAGTTGGTACTGTTTTCTCTAAGTCTGAAGGCTGCCCACACTGTGCCTGTGTGCTGCAGCTTGCATCTTCGCCTTTGGGAAGCTGCCGCTCGCCGATTCTCCCGGAGGCGAAGAAGCGGCTTCTTCGCACACAGAGCATTGTGGCGAGCGCAGGGAGCTCCTGAGAGCGGTTTGTGCCGAAAGAAGCCCGGGACCGGCACTTAGCTTCGGAGAGCTGCGTATCTGCGTCTTCTGCGTGTCTTGCCGCTCTACACTCAGCAAAAAGCTTTTCCACCATATCTTGCAAGGAGAAACTCTGCCAGGAAAGAAAACATCCAAAATCTTGTTCTAAAGCTTGCACGGGGGTCTGCAAAGCGTTTGGCAAGAATGAAAGGTAGTTGTCCAAAACTCGTTCTTTTCCAATAGAATAACCATGGAAAGGCAGGAGAGTGGTAAAGTACTGTTTTCTCTAAGTCTGAAGGCTGCCCACACTGTGCCTGTGTGCTGCAGCTTGCATCTTCGCCTTTGGGAAGCTGCCGCTCGCCGATTCTCCCGGAGGCGAAGAAGCGGCTTCTTCGCACACAGAGCATTGTGGCGAGCGCAGGGAGCTCCTGAGAGCGGTTTGTGCCGAAAGAAGCCCGGGACCGGCACTTAGCTTCGGAGAGCTGCGTATCTGCGTCTTCTGCGTGTCTTGCCGCTCTACACTCAGCAAAAAGCTTTTCCACCATATCTTGCAAGGAGAAACTCTGCCAGGAAAGAAAACATCCAAAATCTTGTTCTAAAGCTTGCACGGGGGTCTGCAAAGCGTTTGGCAAGAATGAAAGGTAGTTGTCCAAAACTCGTTCTTTTCCAATAGAATAACCATGGAAAAGGCAGGAGAGTGGTAAAGTACTGTTTTCTCTAAGTCTGAAGGCTGCCCACACTGTGCCTGTGTGCTGCAGCTTGCATCTTCGCCTTTGGGAAGCTGCCGCTCGCCGATTCTCCCGGAGGCGAAGAAGCGGCTTCTTCGCACACAGAGCATTGTGGCGAGCGCAGGGAGCTCCTGAGAGCGGTTTGTGCCGAAAGAAGCCCGGGACCGGCACTTAGCTTCGGAGAGCTGCGTATCTGCGTCTTCTGCGTGTCTTGCCGCTCTACACTCAGCAAAAAGCTTTTCCACCATATCTTGCAAGGAGAAACTCTGCCAGGAAAGAAAACATCCAAAATCTTGTTCTAAAGCTTGCACGGGGGTCTGCAAAGCGTTTGGCAAGAATGAAAGGTAGTTGTCCAAAACTCGTTCTTTTCCAATAGAATAACCATGGAAAAGGCAGGAGAGTGGTAAAGTACTGTTTTCTCTAAGTCTGAAGGCTGCCCACACTGTGCCTGTGTGCTGCAGCTTGCATCTTCGCCTTTGGGAAGCTGCCGCTCGCCGATTCTCCCGGAGGCGAAGAAGCGGCTTCTTCGCACACAGAGCATTGTGGCGAGCGCAGGGAGCTCCTGAGAGCGGTTTGTGCCGAAAGAAGCCCGGGACCGGCACTTAGCTTCGGAGAGCTGCGTATCTGCGTCTTCTGCGTGTCTTGCCGCTCTACACTCAGCAAAAAGCTTTTCCACCATATCTTGCAAGGAGAAACTCTGCCAGGAAAGAAAACATCCAAAATCTTGTTCTAAAGCTTGCACGGGGGTCTGCAAAGCGTTTGGCAAGAATGAAAGGTAGTTGTCCAAAACTCGTTCTTTTCCAATAGAATAACCATGGAAAAGGCAGGAGAGTGGTAAAGTACTGTTTTCTCTAAGTCTGAAGGCTGCCCACACTGTGCCTGTGTGCTGCAGCTTGCATCTTCGCCTTTGGGAAGCTGCCGCTCGCCGATTCTCCCGGAGGCGAAGAAGCGGCTTCTTCGCACACAGAGCATTGTGGCGAGCGCAGGGAGCTCCTGAGAGCGGTTTGTGCCGAAAGAAGCCCGGGACCGGCACTTAGCTTCGGAGAGCTGCGTATCTGCGTCTTCTGCGTGTCTTGCCGCTCTACACTCAGCAAAAAGCTTTTCCACCATATCTTGCAAGGAGAAACTCTGCCAGGAAAGAAAACATCCAAAATCTTGTTCTAAAGCTTGCACGGGGGTCTGCAAAGCGTTTGGCAAGAATGAAAGGTAGTTGTCCAAAACTCGTTCTTTTCCAATAGAATAACCATGGAAAAGGCAGGAGAGTGGTAAAGTACTGTTTTCTCTAAGTCTGAAGGCTGCCCACACTGTGCCTGTGTGCTGCAGCTTGCATCTTCGCCTTTGGGAAGCTGCCGCTCGCCGATTCTCCCGGAGGCGAAGAAGCGGCTTCTTCGCACACAGAGCATTGTGGCGAGCGCAGGGAGCTCCTGAGAGCGGTTTGTGCCGAAAGAAGCCCGGGACCGGCACTTAGCTTCGGAGAGCTGCGTATCTGCGTCTTCTGCGTGTCTTGCCGCTCTACACTCAGCAAAAAGCTTTTCCACCATATCTTGCAAGGAGAAACTCTGCCAGGAAAGAAAACATCCAAAATCTTGTTCTAAAGCTTGCACGGGGGTCTGCAAAGCGTTTGGCAAGAATGAAAGGTAGTTGTCCAAAACTCGTTCTTTTCCAATAGAATAACCATGGAAAAGGCAGGAGAGTGGTAAAGTACTGTTTTCTCTAAGTCTGAAGGCTGCCCACACTGTGCCTGTGTGCTGCAGCTTGCATCTTCGCCTTTGGGAAGCTGCCGCTCGCCGATTCTCCCGGAGGCGAAGAAGCGGCTTCTTCGCACACAGAGCATTGTGGCGAGCGCAGGGAGCTCCTGAGAGCGGTTTGTGCCGAAAGAAGCCCGGGACCGGCACTTAGCTTCGGAGAGCTGCGTATCTGCGTCTTCTGCGTGTCTTGCCGCTCTACACTCAGCAAAAAGCTTTTCCACCATATCTTGCAAGGAGAAACTCTGCCAGGAAAGAAAACATCCAAAATCTTGTTCTAAAGCTTGCACGGGGGTCTGCAAAGCGTTTGGCAAGAATGAAAGGTAGTTGTCCAAAACTCGTTCTTTTCCAATAGAATAACCATGGAAAAGGCAGGAGAGTGGTAAAGTACTGTTTTCTCTAAGTCTGAAGGCTGCCCACACTGTGCCTGTGTGCTGCAGCTTGCATCTTCGCCTTTGGGAAGCTGCCGCTCGCCGATTCTCCCGGAGGCGAAGAAGCGGCTTCTTCGCACACAGAGCATTGTGGCGAGCGCAGGGAGCTCCTGAGAGCGGTTTGTGCCGAAAGAAGCCCGGGACCGGCACTTAGCTTCGGAGAGCTGCGTATCTGCGTCTTCTGCGTGTCTTGCCGCTCTACACTCAGCAAAAAGCTTTTCCACCATATCTTGCAAGGAGAAACTCTGCCAGGAAAGAAAACATCCAAAATCTTGTTCTAAAGCTTGCACGGGGGTCTGCAAAGCGTTTGGCAAGAATGAAAGGTAGTTGTCCAAAACTCGTTCTTTTCCAATAGAATAACCATGGAAAAGGCAGGAGAGTGGTAAAGTACTGTTTTCTCTAAGTCTGAAGGCTGCCCACACTGTGCCTGTGTGCTGCAGCTTGCATCTTCGCCTTTGGGAAGCTGCCGCTCGCCGATTCTCCCGGAGGCGAAGAAGCGGCTTCTTCGCACACAGAGCATTGTGGCGAGCGCAGGGAGCTCCTGAGAGCGGTTTGTGCCGAAAGAAGCCCGGGACCGGCACTTAGCTTCGGAGAGCTGCGTATCTGCGTCTTCTGCGTGTCTTGCCGCTCTACACTCAGCAAAAAGCTTTTCCACCATATCTTGCAAGGAGAAACTCTGCCAGGAAAGAAAACATCCAAAATCTTGTTCTAAAGCTTGCACGGGGGTCTGCAAAGCGTTTGGCAAGAATGAAAGGTAGTTGTCCAAAACTCGTTCTTTTCCAATAGAATAACCATGGAAAAGGCAGGAGAGTGGTAAAGTACTGTTTTCTCTAAGTCTGAAGGCTGCCCACACTGTGCCTGTGTGCTGCAGCTTGCATCTTCGCCTTTGGGAAGCTGCCGCTCGCCGATTCTCCCGGAGGCGAAGAAGCGGCTTCTTCGCACACAGAGCATTGTGGCGAGCGCAGGGAGCTCCTGAGAGCGGTTTGTGCCGAAAGAAGCCCGGGACCGGCACTTAGCTTCGGAGAGCTGCGTATCTGCGTCTTCTGCGTGTCTTGCCGCTCTACACTCAGCAAAAAGCTTTTCCACCATATCTTGCAAGGAGAAACTCTGCCAGGAAAGAAAACATCCAAAATCTTGTTCTAAAGCTTGCACGGGGGTCTGCAAAGCGTTTGGCAAGAATGAAAGGTAGTTGTCCAAAACTCGTTCTTTTCCAATAGAATAACCATGGAAAAGGCAGGAGAGTGGTAAAGTACTGTTTTCTCTAAGTCTGAAGGCTGCCCACACTGTGCCTGTGTGCTGCAGCTTGCATCTTCGCCTTTGGGAAGCTGCCGCTCGCCGATTCTCCCGGAGGCGAAGAAGCGGCTTCTTCGCACACAGAGCATTGTGGCGAGCGCAGGGAGCTCCTGAGAGCGGTTTGTGCCGAAAGAAGCCCGGGACCGGCACTTAGCTTCGGAGAGCTGCGTATCTGCGTCTTCTGCGTGTCTTGCCGCTCTACACTCAGCAAAAAGCTTTTCCACCATATCTTGCAAGGAGAAACTCTGCCAGGAAAGAAAACATCCAAAATCTTGTTCTAAAGCTTGCACGGGGGTCTGCAAAGCGTTTGGCAAGAATGAAAGGTAGTTGTCCAAAACTCGTTCTTTTCCAATAGAATAACCATGGAAAAGGCAGGAGAGTGGTAAAGTACTGTTTTCTCTAAGTCTGAAGGCTGCCCACACTGTGCCTGTGTGCTGCAGCTTGCATCTTCGCCTTTGGGAAGCTGCCGCTCGCCGATTCTCCCGGAGGCGAAGAAGCGGCTTCTTCGCACACAGAGCATTGTGGCGAGCGCAGGGAGCTCCTGAGAGCGGTTTGTGCCGAAAGAAGCCCGGGACCGGCACTTAGCTTCGGAGAGCTGCGTATCTGCGTCTTCTGCGTGTCTTGCCGCTCTACACTCAGCAAAAAGCTTTTCCACCATATCTTGCAAGGAGAAACTCTGCCAGGAAAGAAAACATCCAAAATCTTGTTCTAAAGCTTGCACGGGGGTCTGCAAAGCGTTTGGCAAGAATGAAAGGTAGTTGTCCAAAACTCGTTCTTTTCCAATAGAATAACCATGGAAAAGGCAGGAGAGTGGTAAAGTACTGTTTTCTCTAAGTCTGAAGGCTGCCCACACTGTGCCTGTGTGCTGCAGCTTGCATCTTCGCCTTTGGGAAGCTGCCGCTCGCCGATTCTCCCGGAGGCGAAGAAGCGGCTTCTTCGCACACAGAGCATTGTGGCGAGCGCAGGGAGCTCCTGAGAGCGGTTTGTGCCGAAAGAAGCCCGGGACCGGCACTTAGCTTCGGAGAGCTGCGTATCTGCGTCTTCTGCGTGTCTTGCCGCTCTACACTCAGCAAAAAGCTTTTCCACCATATCTTGCAAGGAGAAACTCTGCCAGGAAAGAAAACATCCAAAATCTTGTTCTAAAGCTTGCACGGGGGTCTGCAAAGCGTTTGGCAAGAATGAAAGGTAGTTGTCCAAAACTCGTTCTTTTCCAATAGAATAACCATGGAAAAGGCAGGAGAGTGGTAAAGTACTGTTTTCTCTAAGTCTGAAGGCTGCCCACACTGTGCCTGTGTGCTGCAGCTTGCATCTTCGCCTTTGGGAAGCTGCCGCTCGCCGATTCTCCCGGAGGCGAAGAAGCGGCTTCTTCGCACACAGAGCATTGTGGCGAGCGCAGGGAGCTCCTGAGAGCGGTTTGTGCCGAAAGAAGCCCGGGACCGGCACTTAGCTTCGGAGAGCTGCGTATCTGCGTCTTCTGCGTGTCTTGCCGCTCTACACTCAGCAAAAAGCTTTTCCACCATATCTTGCAAGGAGAAACTCTGCCAGGAAAGAAAACATCCAAAATCTTGTTCTAAAGCTTGCACGGGGGTCTGCAAAGCGTTTGGCAAGAATGAAAGGTAGTTGTCCAAAACTCGTTCTTTTCCAATAGAATAACCATGGAAAAGGCAGGAGAGTGGTAAAGTACTGTTTTCTCTAAGTCTGAAGGCTGCCCACACTGTGCCTGTGTGCTGCAGCTTGCATCTTCGCCTTTGGGAAGCTGCCGCTCGCCGATTCTCCCGGAGGCGAAGAAGCGGCTTCTTCGCACACAGAGCATTGTGGCGAGCGCAGGGAGCTCCTGAGAGCGGTTTGTGCCGAAAGAAGCCCGGGACCGGCACTTAGCTTCGGAGAGCTGCGTATCTGCGTCTTCTGCGTGTCTTGCCGCTCTACACTCAGCAAAAAGCTTTTCCACCATATCTTGCAAGGAGAAACTCTGCCAGGAAAGAAAACATCCAAAATCTTGTTCTAAAGCTTGCACGGGGGTCTGCAAAGCGTTTGGCAAGAATGAAAGGTAGTTGTCCAAAACTCGTTCTTTTCCAATAGAATAACCATGGAAAAGGCAGGAGAGTGGTAAAGTACTGTTTTCTCTAAGTCTGAAGGCTGCCCACACTGTGCCTGTGTGCTGCAGCTTGCATCTTCGCCTTTGGGAAGCTGCCGCTCGCCGATTCTCCCGGAGGCGAAGAAGCGGCTTCTTCGCACACAGAGCATTGTGGCGAGCGCAGGGAGCTCCTGAGAGCGGTTTGTGCCGAAAGAAGCCCGGGACCGGCACTTAGCTTCGGAGAGCTGCGTATCTGCGTCTTCTGCGTGTCTTGCCGCTCTACACTCAGCAAAAAGCTTTTCCACCATATCTTGCAAGGAGAAACTCTGCCAGGAAAGAAAACATCCAAAATCTTGTTCTAAAGCTTGCACGGGGGTCTGCAAAGCGTTTGGCAAGAATGAAAGGTAGTTGTCCAAAACTCGTTCTTTTCCAATAGAATAACCATGGAAAAGGCAGGAGAGTGGTAAAGTACTGTTTTCTCTAAGTCTGAAGGCTGCCCACACTGTGCCTGTGTGCTGCAGCTTGCATCTTCGCCTTTGGGAAGCTGCCGCTCGCCGATTCTCCCGGAGGCGAAGAAGCGGCTTCTTCGCACACAGAGCATTGTGGCGAGCGCAGGGAGCTCCTGAGAGCGGTTTGTGCCGAAAGAAGCCCGGGACCGGCACTTAGCTTCGGAGAGCTGCGTATCTGCGTCTTCTGCGTGTCTTGCCGCTCTACACTCAGCAAAAAGCTTTTCCACCATATCTTGCAAGGAGAAACTCTGCCAGGAAAGAAAACATCCAAAATCTTGTTCTAAAGCTTGCACGGGGGTCTGCAAAGCGTTTGGCAAGAATGAAAGGTAGTTGTCCAAAACTCGTTCTTTTCCAATAGAATAACCATGGAAAAGGCAGGAGAGTGGTAAAGTACTGTTTTCTCTAAGTCTGAAGGCTGCCCACACTGTGCCTGTGTGCTGCAGCTTGCATCTTCGCCTTTGGGAAGCTGCCGCTCGCCGATTCTCCCGGAGGCGAAGAAGCGGCTTCTTCGCACACAGAGCATTGTGGCGAGCGCAGGGAGCTCCTGAGAGCGGTTTGTGCCGAAAGAAGCCCGGGACCGGCACTTAGCTTCGGAGAGCTGCGTATCTGCGTCTTCTGCGTGTCTTGCCGCTCTACACTCAGCAAAAAGCTTTTCCACCATATCTTGCAAGGAGAAACTCTGCCAGGAAAGAAAACATCCAAAATCTTGTTCTAAAGCTTGCACGGGGGTCTGCAAAGCGTTTGGCAAGAATGAAAGGTAGTTGTCCAAAACTCGTTCTTTTCCAATAGAATAACCATGGAAAAGGCAGGAGAGTGGTAAAGTACTGTTTTCTCTAAGTCTGAAGGCTGCCCACACTGTGCCTGTGTGCTGCAGCTTGCATCTTCGCCTTTGGGAAGCTGCCGCTCGCCGATTCTCCCGGAGGCGAAGAAGCGGCTTCTTCGCACACAGAGCATTGTGGCGAGCGCAGGGAGCTCCTGAGAGCGGTTTGTGCCGAAAGAAGCCCGGGACCGGCACTTAGCTTCGGAGAGCTGCGTATCTGCGTCTTCTGCGTGTCTTGCCGCTCTACACTCAGCAAAAAGCTTTTCCACCATATCTTGCAAGGAGAAACTCTGCCAGGAAAGAAAACATCCAAAATCTTGTTCTAAAGCTTGCACGGGGGTCTGCAAAGCGTTTGGCAAGAATGAAAGGTAGTTGTCCAAAACTCGTTCTTTTCCAATAGAATAACCATGGAAAAGGCAGGAGAGTGGTAAAGTACTGTTTTCTCTAAGTCTGAAGGCTGCCCACACTGTGCCTGTGTGCTGCAGCTTGCATCTTCGCCTTTGGGAAGCTGCCGCTCGCCGATTCTCCCGGAGGCGAAGAAGCGGCTTCTTCGCACACAGAGCATTGTGGCGAGCGCAGGGAGCTCCTGAGAGCGGTTTGTGCCGAAAGAAGCCCGGGACCGGCACTTAGCTTCGGAGAGCTGCGTATCTGCGTCTTCTGCGTGTCTTGCCGCTCTACACTCAGCAAAAAGCTTTTCCACCATATCTTGCAAGGAGAAACTCTGCCAGGAAAGAAAACATCCAAAATCTTGTTCTAAAGCTTGCACGGGGGTCTGCAAAGCGTTTGGCAAGAATGAAAGGTAGTTGTCCAAAACTCGTTCTTTTCCAATAGAATAACCATGGAAAAGGCAGGAGAGTGGTAAAGTACTGTTTTCTCTAAGTCTGAAGGCTGCCCACACTGTGCCTGTGTGCTGCAGCTTGCATCTTCGCCTTTGGGAAGCTGCCGCTCGCCGATTCTCCCGGAGGCGAAGAAGCGGCTTCTTCGCACACAGAGCATTGTGGCGAGCGCAGGGAGCTCCTGAGAGCGGTTTGTGCCGAAAGAAGCCCGGGACCGGCACTTAGCTTCGGAGAGCTGCGTATCTGCGTCTTCTGCGTGTCTTGCCGCTCTACACTCAGCAAAAAGCTTTTCCACCATATCTTGCAAGGAGAAACTCTGCCAGGAAAGAAAACATCCAAAATCTTGTTCTAAAGCTTGCACGGGGGTCTGCAAAGCGTTTGGCAAGAATGAAAGGTAGTTGTCCAAAACTCGTTCTTTTCCAATAGAATAACCATGGAAAAGGCAGGAGAGTGGTAAAGTACTGTTTTCTCTAAGTCTGAAGGCTGCCCACACTGTGCCTGTGTGCTGCAGCTTGCATCTTCGCCTTTGGGAAGCTGCCGCTCGCCGATTCTCCCGGAGGCGAAGAAGCGGCTTCTTCGCACACAGAGCATTGTGGCGAGCGCAGGGAGCTCCTGAGAGCGGTTTGTGCCGAAAGAAGCCCGGGACCGGCACTTAGCTTCGGAGAGCTGCGTATCTGCGTCTTCTGCGTGTCTTGCCGCTCTACACTCAGCAAAAAGCTTTTCCACCATATCTTGCAAGGAGAAACTCTGCCAGGAAAGAAAACATCCAAAATCTTGTTCTAAAGCTTGCACGGGGGTCTGCAAAGCGTTTGGCAAGAATGAAAGGTAGTTGTCCAAAACTCGTTCTTTTCCAATAGAATAACCATGGAAAAGGCAGGAGAGTGGTAAAGTACTGTTTTCTCTAAGTCTGAAGGCTGCCCACACTGTGCCTGTGTGCTGCAGCTTGCATCTTCGCCTTTGGGAAGCTGCCGCTCGCCGATTCTCCCGGAGGCGAAGAAGCGGCTTCTTCGCACACAGAGCATTGTGGCGAGCGCAGGGAGCTCCTGAGAGCGGTTTGTGCCGAAAGAAGCCCGGGACCGGCACTTAGCTTCGGAGAGCTGCGTATCTGCGTCTTCTGCGTGTCTTGCCGCTCTACACTCAGCAAAAAGCTTTTCCACCATATCTTGCAAGGAGAAACTCTGCCAGGAAAGAAAACATCCAAAATCTTGTTCTAAAGCTTGCACGGGGGTCTGCAAAGCGTTTGGCAAGAATGAAAGGTAGTTGTCCAAAACTCGTTCTTTTCCAATAGAATAACCATGGAAAAGGCAGGAGAGTGGTAAAGTACTGTTTTCTCTAAGTCTGAAGGCTGCCCACACTGTGCCTGTGTGCTGCAGCTTGCATCTTCGCCTTTGGGAAGCTGCCGCTCGCCGATTCTCCCGGAGGCGAAGAAGCGGCTTCTTCGCACACAGAGCATTGTGGCGAGCGCAGGGAGCTCCTGAGAGCGGTTTGTGCCGAAAGAAGCCCGGGACCGGCACTTAGCTTCGGAGAGCTGCGTATCTGCGTCTTCTGCGTGTCTTGCCGCTCTACACTCAGCAAAAAGCTTTTCCACCATATCTTGCAAGGAGAAACTCTGCCAGGAAAGAAAACATCCAAAATCTTGTTCTAAAGCTTGCACGGGGGTCTGCAAAGCGTTTGGCAAGAATGAAAGGTAGTTGTCCAAAACTCGTTCTTTTCCAATAGAATAACCATGGAAAAGGCAGGAGAGTGGTAAAGTACTGTTTTCTCTAAGTCTGAAGGCTGCCCACACTGTGCCTGTGTGCTGCAGCTTGCATCTTCGCCTTTGGGAAGCTGCCGCTCGCCGATTCTCCCGGAGGCGAAGAAGCGGCTTCTTCGCACACAGAGCATTGTGGCGAGCGCAGGGAGCTCCTGAGAGCGGTTTGTGCCGAAAGAAGCCCGGGACCGGCACTTAGCTTCGGAGAGCTGCGTATCTGCGTCTTCTGCGTGTCTTGCCGCTCTACACTCAGCAAAAAGCTTTTCCACCATATCTTGCAAGGAGAAACTCTGCCAGGAAAGAAAACATCCAAAATCTTGTTCTAAAGCTTGCACGGGGGTCTGCAAAGCGTTTGGCAAGAATGAAAGGTAGTTGTCCAAAACTCGTTCTTTTCCAATAGAATAACCATGGAAAAGGCAGGAGAGTGGTAAAGTACTGTTTTCTCTAAGTCTGAAGGCTGCCCACACTGTGCCTGTGTGCTGCAGCTTGCATCTTCGCCTTTGGGAAGCTGCCGCTCGCCGATTCTCCCGGAGGCGAAGAAGCGGCTTCTTCGCACACAGAGCATTGTGGCGAGCGCAGGGAGCTCCTGAGAGCGGTTTGTGCCGAAAGAAGCCCGGGACCGGCACTTAGCTTCGGAGAGCTGCGTATCTGCGTCTTCTGCGTGTCTTGCCGCTCTACACTCAGCAAAAAGCTTTTCCACCATATCTTGCAAGGAGAAACTCTGCCAGGAAAGAAAACATCCAAAATCTTGTTCTAAAGCTTGCACGGGGGTCTGCAAAGCGTTTGGCAAGAATGAAAGGTAGTTGTCCAAAACTCGTTCTTTTCCAATAGAATAACCATGGAAAAGGCAGGAGAGTGGTAAAGTACTGTTTTCTCTAAGTCTGAAGGCTGCCCACACTGTGCCTGTGTGCTGCAGCTTGCATCTTCGCCTTTGGGAAGCTGCCGCTCGCCGATTCTCCCGGAGGCGAAGAAGCGGCTTCTTCGCACACAGAGCATTGTGGCGAGCGCAGGGAGCTCCTGAGAGCGGTTTGTGCCGAAAGAAGCCCGGGACCGGCACTTAGCTTCGGAGAGCTGCGTATCTGCGTCTTCTGCGTGTCTTGCCGCTCTACACTCAGCAAAAAGCTTTTCCACCATATCTTGCAAGGAGAAACTCTGCCAGGAAAGAAAACATCCAAAATCTTGTTCTAAAGCTTGCACGGGGGTCTGCAAAGCGTTTGGCAAGAATGAAAGGTAGTTGTCCAAAACTCGTTCTTTTCCAATAGAATAACCATGGAAAAGGCAGGAGAGTGGTAAAGTACTGTTTTCTCTAAGTCTGAAGGCTGCCCACACTGTGCCTGTGTGCTGCAGCTTGCATCTTCGCCTTTGGGAAGCTGCCGCTCGCCGATTCTCCCGGAGGCGAAGAAGCGGCTTCTTCGCACACAGAGCATTGTGGCGAGCGCAGGGAGCTCCTGAGAGCGGTTTGTGCCGAAAGAAGCCCGGGACCGGCACTTAGCTTCGGAGAGCTGCGTATCTGCGTCTTCTGCGTGTCTTGCCGCTCTACACTCAGCAAAAAGCTTTTCCACCATATCTTGCAAGGAGAAACTCTGCCAGGAAAGAAAACATCCAAAATCTTGTTCTAAAGCTTGCACGGGGGTCTGCAAAGCGTTTGGCAAGAATGAAAGGTAGTTGTCCAAAACTCGTTCTTTTCCAATAGAATAACCATGGAAAAGGCAGGAGAGTGGTAAAGTACTGTTTTCTCTAAGTCTGAAGGCTGCCCACACTGTGCCTGTGTGCTGCAGCTTGCATCTTCGCCTTTGGGAAGCTGCCGCTCGCCGATTCTCCCGGAGGCGAAGAAGCGGCTTCTTCGCACACAGAGCATTGTGGCGAGCGCAGGGAGCTCCTGAGAGCGGTTTGTGCCGAAAGAAGCCCGGGACCGGCACTTAGCTTCGGAGAGCTGCGTATCTGCGTCTTCTGCGTGTCTTGCCGCTCTACACTCAGCAAAAAGCTTTTCCACCATATCTTGCAAGGAGAAACTCTGCCAGGAAAGAAAACATCCAAAATCTTGTTCTAAAGCTTGCACGGGGGTCTGCAAAGCGTTTGGCAAGAATGAAAGGTAGTTGTCCAAAACTCGTTCTTTTCCAATAGAATAACCATGGAAAAGGCAGGAGAGTGGTAAAGTACTGTTTTCTCTAAGTCTGAAGGCTGCCCACACTGTGCCTGTGTGCTGCAGCTTGCATCTTCGCCTTTGGGAAGCTGCCGCTCGCCGATTCTCCCGGAGGCGAAGAAGCGGCTTCTTCGCACACAGAGCATTGTGGCGAGCGCAGGGAGCTCCTGAGAGCGGTTTGTGCCGAAAGAAGCCCGGGACCGGCACTTAGCTTCGGAGAGCTGCGTATCTGCGTCTTCTGCGTGTCTTGCCGCTCTACACTCAGCAAAAAGCTTTTCCACCATATCTTGCAAGGAGAAACTCTGCCAGGAAAGAAAACATCCAAAATCTTGTTCTAAAGCTTGCACGGGGGTCTGCAAAGCGTTTGGCAAGAATGAAAGGTAGTTGTCCAAAACTCGTTCTTTTCCAATAGAATAACCATGGAAAAGGCAGGAGAGTGGTAAAGTACTGTTTTCTCTAAGTCTGAAGGCTGCCCACACTGTGCCTGTGTGCTGCAGCTTGCATCTTCGCCTTTGGGAAGCTGCCGCTCGCCGATTCTCCCGGAGGCGAAGAAGCGGCTTCTTCGCACACAGAGCATTGTGGCGAGCGCAGGGAGCTCCTGAGAGCGGTTTGTGCCGAAAGAAGCCCGGGACCGGCACTTAGCTTCGGAGAGCTGCGTATCTGCGTCTTCTGCGTGTCTTGCCGCTCTACACTCAGCAAAAAGCTTTTCCACCATATCTTGCAAGGAGAAACTCTGCCAGGAAAGAAAACATCCAAAATCTTGTTCTAAAGCTTGCACGGGGGTCTGCAAAGCGTTTGGCAAGAATGAAAGGTAGTTGTCCAAAACTCGTTCTTTTCCAATAGAATAACCATGGAAAAGGCAGGAGAGTGGTAAAGTACTGTTTTCTCTAAGTCTGAAGGCTGCCCACACTGTGCCTGTGTGCTGCAGCTTGCATCTTCGCCTTTGGGAAGCTGCCGCTCGCCGATTCTCCCGGAGGCGAAGAAGCGGCTTCTTCGCACACAGAGCATTGTGGCGAGCGCAGGGAGCTCCTGAGAGCGGTTTGTGCCGAAAGAAGCCCGGGACCGGCACTTAGCTTCGGAGAGCTGCGTATCTGCGTCTTCTGCGTGTCTTGCCGCTCTACACTCAGCAAAAAGCTTTTCCACCATATCTTGCAAGGAGAAACTCTGCCAGGAAAGAAAACATCCAAAATCTTGTTCTAAAGCTTGCACGGGGGTCTGCAAAGCGTTTGGCAAGAATGAAAGGTAGTTGTCCAAAACTCGTTCTTTTCCAATAGAATAACCATGGAAAAGGCAGGAGAGTGGTAAAGTACTGTTTTCTCTAAGTCTGAAGGCTGCCCACACTGTGCCTGTGTGCTGCAGCTTGCATCTTCGCCTTTGGGAAGCTGCCGCTCGCCGATTCTCCCGGAGGCGAAGAAGCGGCTTCTTCGCACACAGAGCATTGTGGCGAGCGCAGGGAGCTCCTGAGAGCGGTTTGTGCCGAAAGAAGCCCGGGACCGGCACTTAGCTTCGGAGAGCTGCGTATCTGCGTCTTCTGCGTGTCTTGCCGCTCTACACTCAGCAAAAAGCTTTTCCACCATATCTTGCAAGGAGAAACTCTGCCAGGAAAGAAAACATCCAAAATCTTGTTCTAAAGCTTGCACGGGGGTCTGCAAAGCGTTTGGCAAGAATGAAAGGTAGTTGTCCAAAACTCGTTCTTTTCCAATAGAATAACCATGGAAAAGGCAGGAGAGTGGTAAAGTACTGTTTTCTCTAAGTCTGAAGGCTGCCCACACTGTGCCTGTGTGCTGCAGCTTGCATCTTCGCCTTTGGGAAGCTGCCGCTCGCCGATTCTCCCGGAGGCGAAGAAGCGGCTTCTTCGCACACAGAGCATTGTGGCGAGCGCAGGGAGCTCCTGAGAGCGGTTTGTGCCGAAAGAAGCCCGGGACCGGCACTTAGCTTCGGAGAGCTGCGTATCTGCGTCTTCTGCGTGTCTTGCCGCTCTACACTCAGCAAAAAGCTTTTCCACCATATCTTGCAAGGAGAAACTCTGCCAGGAAAGAAAACATCCAAAATCTTGTTCTAAAGCTTGCACGGGGGTCTGCAAAGCGTTTGGCAAGAATGAAAGGTAGTTGTCCAAAACTCGTTCTTTTCCAATAGAATAACCATGGAAAAGGCAGGAGAGTGGTAAAGTACTGTTTTCTCTAAGTCTGAAGGCTGCCCACACTGTGCCTGTGTGCTGCAGCTTGCATCTTCGCCTTTGGGAAGCTGCCGCTCGCCGATTCTCCCGGAGGCGAAGAAGCGGCTTCTTCGCACACAGAGCATTGTGGCGAGCGCAGGGAGCTCCTGAGAGCGGTTTGTGCCGAAAGAAGCCCGGGACCGGCACTTAGCTTCGGAGAGCTGCGTATCTGCGTCTTCTGCGTGTCTTGCCGCTCTACACTCAGCAAAAAGCTTTTCCACCATATCTTGCAAGGAGAAACTCTGCCAGGAAAGAAAACATCCAAAATCTTGTTCTAAAGCTTGCACGGGGGTCTGCAAAGCGTTTGGCAAGAATGAAAGGTAGTTGTCCAAAACTCGTTCTTTTCCAATAGAATAACCATGGAAAAGGCAGGAGAGTGGTAAAGTACTGTTTTCTCTAAGTCTGAAGGCTGCCCACACTGTGCCTGTGTGCTGCAGCTTGCATCTTCGCCTTTGGGAAGCTGCCGCTCGCCGATTCTCCCGGAGGCGAAGAAGCGGCTTCTTCGCACACAGAGCATTGTGGCGAGCGCAGGGAGCTCCTGAGAGCGGTTTGTGCCGAAAGAAGCCCGGGACCGGCACTTAGCTTCGGAGAGCTGCGTATCTGCGTCTTCTGCGTGTCTTGCCGCTCTACACTCAGCAAAAAGCTTTTCCACCATATCTTGCAAGGAGAAACTCTGCCAGGAAAGAAAACATCCAAAATCTTGTTCTAAAGCTTGCACGGGGGTCTGCAAAGCGTTTGGCAAGAATGAAAGGTAGTTGTCCAAAACTCGTTCTTTTCCAATAGAATAACCATGGAAAAGGCAGGAGAGTGGTAAAGTACTGTTTTCTCTAAGTCTGAAGGCTGCCCACACTGTGCCTGTGTGCTGCAGCTTGCATCTTCGCCTTTGGGAAGCTGCCGCTCGCCGATTCTCCCGGAGGCGAAGAAGCGGCTTCTTCGCACACAGAGCATTGTGGCGAGCGCAGGGAGCTCCTGAGAGCGGTTTGTGCCGAAAGAAGCCCGGGACCGGCACTTAGCTTCGGAGAGCTGCGTATCTGCGTCTTCTGCGTGTCTTGCCGCTCTACACTCAGCAAAAAGCTTTTCCACCATATCTTGCAAGGAGAAACTCTGCCAGGAAAGAAAACATCCAAAATCTTGTTCTAAAGCTTGCACGGGGGTCTGCAAAGCGTTTGGCAAGAATGAAAGGTAGTTGTCCAAAACTCGTTCTTTTCCAATAGAATAACCATGGAAAAGGCAGGAGAGTGGTAAAGTACTGTTTTCTCTAAGTCTGAAGGCTGCCCACACTGTGCCTGTGTGCTGCAGCTTGCATCTTCGCCTTTGGGAAGCTGCCGCTCGCCGATTCTCCCGGAGGCGAAGAAGCGGCTTCTTCGCACACAGAGCATTGTGGCGAGCGCAGGGAGCTCCTGAGAGCGGTTTGTGCCGAAAGAAGCCCGGGACCGGCACTTAGCTTCGGAGAGCTGCGTATCTGCGTCTTCTGCGTGTCTTGCCGCTCTACACTCAGCAAAAAGCTTTTCCACCATATCTTGCAAGGAGAAACTCTGCCAGGAAAGAAAACATCCAAAATCTTGTTCTAAAGCTTGCACGGGGGTCTGCAAAGCGTTTGGCAAGAATGAAAGGTAGTTGTCCAAAACTCGTTCTTTTCCAATAGAATAACCATGGAAAAGGCAGGAGAGTGGTAAAGTACTGTTTTCTCTAAGTCTGAAGGCTGCCCACACTGTGCCTGTGTGCTGCAGCTTGCATCTTCGCCTTTGGGAAGCTGCCGCTCGCCGATTCTCCCGGAGGCGAAGAAGCGGCTTCTTCGCACACAGAGCATTGTGGCGAGCGCAGGGAGCTCCTGAGAGCGGTTTGTGCCGAAAGAAGCCCGGGACCGGCACTTAGCTTCGGAGAGCTGCGTATCTGCGTCTTCTGCGTGTCTTGCCGCTCTACACTCAGCAAAAAGCTTTTCCACCATATCTTGCAAGGAGAAACTCTGCCAGGAAAGAAAACATCCAAAATCTTGTTCTAAAGCTTGCACGGGGGTCTGCAAAGCGTTTGGCAAGAATGAAAGGTAGTTGTCCAAAACTCGTTCTTTTCCAATAGAATAACCATGGAAAAGGCAGGAGAGTGGTAAAGTACTGTTTTCTCTAAGTCTGAAGGCTGCCCACACTGTGCCTGTGTGCTGCAGCTTGCATCTTCGCCTTTGGGAAGCTGCCGCTCGCCGATTCTCCCGGAGGCGAAGAAGCGGCTTCTTCGCACACAGAGCATTGTGGCGAGCGCAGGGAGCTCCTGAGAGCGGTTTGTGCCGAAAGAAGCCCGGGACCGGCACTTAGCTTCGGAGAGCTGCGTATCTGCGTCTTCTGCGTGTCTTGCCGCTCTACACTCAGCAAAAAGCTTTTCCACCATATCTTGCAAGGAGAAACTCTGCCAGGAAAGAAAACATCCAAAATCTTGTTCTAAAGCTTGCACGGGGGTCTGCAAAGCGTTTGGCAAGAATGAAAGGTAGTTGTCCAAAACTCGTTCTTTTCCAATAGAATAACCATGGAAAAGGCAGGAGAGTGGTAAAGTACTGTTTTCTCTAAGTCTGAAGGCTGCCCACACTGTGCCTGTGTGCTGCAGCTTGCATCTTCGCCTTTGGGAAGCTGCCGCTCGCCGATTCTCCCGGAGGCGAAGAAGCGGCTTCTTCGCACACAGAGCATTGTGGCGAGCGCAGGGAGCTCCTGAGAGCGGTTTGTGCCGAAAGAAGCCCGGGACCGGCACTTAGCTTCGGAGAGCTGCGTATCTGCGTCTTCTGCGTGTCTTGCCGCTCTACACTCAGCAAAAAGCTTTTCCACCATATCTTGCAAGGAGAAACTCTGCCAGGAAAGAAAACATCCAAAATCTTGTTCTAAAGCTTGCACGGGGGTCTGCAAAGCGTTTGGCAAGAATGAAAGGTAGTTGTCCAAAACTCGTTCTTTTCCAATAGAATAACCATGGAAAAGGCAGGAGAGTGGTAAAGTACTGTTTTCTCTAAGTCTGAAGGCTGCCCACACTGTGCCTGTGTGCTGCAGCTTGCATCTTCGCCTTTGGGAAGCTGCCGCTCGCCGATTCTCCCGGAGGCGAAGAAGCGGCTTCTTCGCACACAGAGCATTGTGGCGAGCGCAGGGAGCTCCTGAGAGCGGTTTGTGCCGAAAGAAGCCCGGGACCGGCACTTAGCTTCGGAGAGCTGCGTATCTGCGTCTTCTGCGTGTCTTGCCGCTCTACACTCAGCAAAAAGCTTTTCCACCATATCTTGCAAGGAGAAACTCTGCCAGGAAAGAAAACATCCAAAATCTTGTTCTAAAGCTTGCACGGGGGTCTGCAAAGCGTTTGGCAAGAATGAAAGGTAGTTGTCCAAAACTCGTTCTTTTCCAATAGAATAACCATGGAAAAGGCAGGAGAGTGGTAAAGTACTGTTTTCTCTAAGTCTGAAGGCTGCCCACACTGTGCCTGTGTGCTGCAGCTTGCATCTTCGCCTTTGGGAAGCTGCCGCTCGCCGATTCTCCCGGAGGCGAAGAAGCGGCTTCTTCGCACACAGAGCATTGTGGCGAGCGCAGGGAGCTCCTGAGAGCGGTTTGTGCCGAAAGAAGCCCGGGACCGGCACTTAGCTTCGGAGAGCTGCGTATCTGCGTCTTCTGCGTGTCTTGCCGCTCTACACTCAGCAAAAAGCTTTTCCACCATATCTTGCAAGGAGAAACTCTGCCAGGAAAGAAAACATCCAAAATCTTGTTCTAAAGCTTGCACGGGGGTCTGCAAAGCGTTTGGCAAGAATGAAAGGTAGTTGTCCAAAACTCGTTCTTTTCCAATAGAATAACCATGGAAAAGGCAGGAGAGTGGTAAAGTACTGTTTTCTCTAAGTCTGAAGGCTGCCCACACTGTGCCTGTGTGCTGCAGCTTGCATCTTCGCCTTTGGGAAGCTGCCGCTCGCCGATTCTCCCGGAGGCGAAGAAGCGGCTTCTTCGCACACAGAGCATTGTGGCGAGCGCAGGGAGCTCCTGAGAGCGGTTTGTGCCGAAAGAAGCCCGGGACCGGCACTTAGCTTCGGAGAGCTGCGTATCTGCGTCTTCTGCGTGTCTTGCCGCTCTACACTCAGCAAAAAGCTTTTCCACCATATCTTGCAAGGAGAAACTCTGCCAGGAAAGAAAACATCCAAAATCTTGTTCTAAAGCTTGCACGGGGGTCTGCAAAGCGTTTGGCAAGAATGAAAGGTAGTTGTCCAAAACTCGTTCTTTTCCAATAGAATAACCATGGAAAAGGCAGGAGAGTGGTAAAGTACTGTTTTCTCTAAGTCTGAAGGCTGCCCACACTGTGCCTGTGTGCTGCAGCTTGCATCTTCGCCTTTGGGAAGCTGCCGCTCGCCGATTCTCCCGGAGGCGAAGAAGCGGCTTCTTCGCACACAGAGCATTGTGGCGAGCGCAGGGAGCTCCTGAGAGCGGTTTGTGCCGAAAGAAGCCCGGGACCGGCACTTAGCTTCGGAGAGCTGCGTATCTGCGTCTTCTGCGTGTCTTGCCGCTCTACACTCAGCAAAAAGCTTTTCCACCATATCTTGCAAGGAGAAACTCTGCCAGGAAAGAAAACATCCAAAATCTTGTTCTAAAGCTTGCACGGGGGTCTGCAAAGCGTTTGGCAAGAATGAAAGGTAGTTGTCCAAAACTCGTTCTTTTCCAATAGAATAACCATGGAAAAGGCAGGAGAGTGGTAAAGTACTGTTTTCTCTAAGTCTGAAGGCTGCCCACACTGTGCCTGTGTGCTGCAGCTTGCATCTTCGCCTTTGGGAAGCTGCCGCTCGCCGATTCTCCCGGAGGCGAAGAAGCGGCTTCTTCGCACACAGAGCATTGTGGCGAGCGCAGGGAGCTCCTGAGAGCGGTTTGTGCCGAAAGAAGCCCGGGACCGGCACTTAGCTTCGGAGAGCTGCGTATCTGCGTCTTCTGCGTGTCTTGCCGCTCTACACTCAGCAAAAAGCTTTTCCACCATATCTTGCAAGGAGAAACTCTGCCAGGAAAGAAAACATCCAAAATCTTGTTCTAAAGCTTGCACGGGGGTCTGCAAAGCGTTTGGCAAGAATGAAAGGTAGTTGTCCAAAACTCGTTCTTTTCCAATAGAATAACCATGGAAAAGGCAGGAGAGTGGTAAAGTACTGTTTTCTCTAAGTCTGAAGGCTGCCCACACTGTGCCTGTGTGCTGCAGCTTGCATCTTCGCCTTTGGGAAGCTGCCGCTCGCCGATTCTCCCGGAGGCGAAGAAGCGGCTTCTTCGCACACAGAGCATTGTGGCGAGCGCAGGGAGCTCCTGAGAGCGGTTTGTGCCGAAAGAAGCCCGGGACCGGCACTTAGCTTCGGAGAGCTGCGTATCTGCGTCTTCTGCGTGTCTTGCCGCTCTACACTCAGCAAAAAGCTTTTCCACCATATCTTGCAAGGAGAAACTCTGCCAGGAAAGAAAACATCCAAAATCTTGTTCTAAAGCTTGCACGGGGGTCTGCAAAGCGTTTGGCAAGAATGAAAGGTAGTTGTCCAAAACTCGTTCTTTTCCAATAGAATAACCATGGAAAAGGCAGGAGAGTGGTAAAGTACTGTTTTCTCTAAGTCTGAAGGCTGCCCACACTGTGCCTGTGTGCTGCAGCTTGCATCTTCGCCTTTGGGAAGCTGCCGCTCGCCGATTCTCCCGGAGGCGAAGAAGCGGCTTCTTCGCACACAGAGCATTGTGGCGAGCGCAGGGAGCTCCTGAGAGCGGTTTGTGCCGAAAGAAGCCCGGGACCGGCACTTAGCTTCGGAGAGCTGCGTATCTGCGTCTTCTGCGTGTCTTGCCGCTCTACACTCAGCAAAAAGCTTTTCCACCATATCTTGCAAGGAGAAACTCTGCCAGGAAAGAAAACATCCAAAATCTTGTTCTAAAGCTTGCACGGGGGTCTGCAAAGCGTTTGGCAAGAATGAAAGGTAGTTGTCCAAAACTCGTTCTTTTCCAATAGAATAACCATGGAAAAGGCAGGAGAGTGGTAAAGTACTGTTTTCTCTAAGTCTGAAGGCTGCCCACACTGTGCCTGTGTGCTGCAGCTTGCATCTTCGCCTTTGGGAAGCTGCCGCTCGCCGATTCTCCCGGAGGCGAAGAAGCGGCTTCTTCGCACACAGAGCATTGTGGCGAGCGCAGGGAGCTCCTGAGAGCGGTTTGTGCCGAAAGAAGCCCGGGACCGGCACTTAGCTTCGGAGAGCTGCGTATCTGCGTCTTCTGCGTGTCTTGCCGCTCTACACTCAGCAAAAAGCTTTTCCACCATATCTTGCAAGGAGAAACTCTGCCAGGAAAGAAAACATCCAAAATCTTGTTCTAAAGCTTGCACGGGGGTCTGCAAAGCGTTTGGCAAGAATGAAAGGTAGTTGTCCAAAACTCGTTCTTTTCCAATAGAATAACCATGGAAAAGGCAGGAGAGTGGTAAAGTACTGTTTTCTCTAAGTCTGAAGGCTGCCCACACTGTGCCTGTGTGCTGCAGCTTGCATCTTCGCCTTTGGGAAGCTGCCGCTCGCCGATTCTCCCGGAGGCGAAGAAGCGGCTTCTTCGCACACAGAGCATTGTGGCGAGCGCAGGGAGCTCCTGAGAGCGGTTTGTGCCGAAAGAAGCCCGGGACCGGCACTTAGCTTCGGAGAGCTGCGTATCTGCGTCTTCTGCGTGTCTTGCCGCTCTACACTCAGCAAAAAGCTTTTCCACCATATCTTGCAAGGAGAAACTCTGCCAGGAAAGAAAACATCCAAAATCTTGTTCTAAAGCTTGCACGGGGGTCTGCAAAGCGTTTGGCAAGAATGAAAGGTAGTTGTCCAAAACTCGTTCTTTTCCAATAGAATAACCATGGAAAAGGCAGGAGAGTGGTAAAGTACTGTTTTCTCTAAGTCTGAAGGCTGCCCACACTGTGCCTGTGTGCTGCAGCTTGCATCTTCGCCTTTGGGAAGCTGCCGCTCGCCGATTCTCCCGGAGGCGAAGAAGCGGCTTCTTCGCACACAGAGCATTGTGGCGAGCGCAGGGAGCTCCTGAGAGCGGTTTGTGCCGAAAGAAGCCCGGGACCGGCACTTAGCTTCGGAGAGCTGCGTATCTGCGTCTTCTGCGTGTCTTGCCGCTCTACACTCAGCAAAAAGCTTTTCCACCATATCTTGCAAGGAGAAACTCTGCCAGGAAAGAAAACATCCAAAATCTTGTTCTAAAGCTTGCACGGGGGTCTGCAAAGCGTTTGGCAAGAATGAAAGGTAGTTGTCCAAAACTCGTTCTTTTCCAATAGAATAACCATGGAAAAGGCAGGAGAGTGGTAAAGTACTGTTTTCTCTAAGTCTGAAGGCTGCCCACACTGTGCCTGTGTGCTGCAGCTTGCATCTTCGCCTTTGGGAAGCTGCCGCTCGCCGATTCTCCCGGAGGCGAAGAAGCGGCTTCTTCGCACACAGAGCATTGTGGCGAGCGCAGGGAGCTCCTGAGAGCGGTTTGTGCCGAAAGAAGCCCGGGACCGGCACTTAGCTTCGGAGAGCTGCGTATCTGCGTCTTCTGCGTGTCTTGCCGCTCTACACTCAGCAAAAAGCTTTTCCACCATATCTTGCAAGGAGAAACTCTGCCAGGAAAGAAAACATCCAAAATCTTGTTCTAAAGCTTGCACGGGGGTCTGCAAAGCGTTTGGCAAGAATGAAAGGTAGTTGTCCAAAACTCGTTCTTTTCCAATAGAATAACCATGGAAAAGGCAGGAGAGTGGTAAAGTACTGTTTTCTCTAAGTCTGAAGGCTGCCCACACTGTGCCTGTGTGCTGCAGCTTGCATCTTCGCCTTTGGGAAGCTGCCGCTCGCCGATTCTCCCGGAGGCGAAGAAGCGGCTTCTTCGCACACAGAGCATTGTGGCGAGCGCAGGGAGCTCCTGAGAGCGGTTTGTGCCGAAAGAAGCCCGGGACCGGCACTTAGCTTCGGAGAGCTGCGTATCTGCGTCTTCTGCGTGTCTTGCCGCTCTACACTCAGCAAAAAGCTTTTCCACCATATCTTGCAAGGAGAAACTCTGCCAGGAAAGAAAACATCCAAAATCTTGTTCTAAAGCTTGCACGGGGGTCTGCAAAGCGTTTGGCAAGAATGAAAGGTAGTTGTCCAAAACTCGTTCTTTTCCAATAGAATAACCATGGAAAAGGCAGGAGAGTGGTAAAGTACTGTTTTCTCTAAGTCTGAAGGCTGCCCACACTGTGCCTGTGTGCTGCAGCTTGCATCTTCGCCTTTGGGAAGCTGCCGCTCGCCGATTCTCCCGGAGGCGAAGAAGCGGCTTCTTCGCACACAGAGCATTGTGGCGAGCGCAGGGAGCTCCTGAGAGCGGTTTGTGCCGAAAGAAGCCCGGGACCGGCACTTAGCTTCGGAGAGCTGCGTATCTGCGTCTTCTGCGTGTCTTGCCGCTCTACACTCAGCAAAAAGCTTTTCCACCATATCTTGCAAGGAGAAACTCTGCCAGGAAAGAAAACATCCAAAATCTTGTTCTAAAGCTTGCACGGGGGTCTGCAAAGCGTTTGGCAAGAATGAAAGGTAGTTGTCCAAAACTCGTTCTTTTCCAATAGAATAACCATGGAAAAGGCAGGAGAGTGGTAAAGTACTGTTTTCTCTAAGTCTGAAGGCTGCCCACACTGTGCCTGTGTGCTGCAGCTTGCATCTTCGCCTTTGGGAAGCTGCCGCTCGCCGATTCTCCCGGAGGCGAAGAAGCGGCTTCTTCGCACACAGAGCATTGTGGCGAGCGCAGGGAGCTCCTGAGAGCGGTTTGTGCCGAAAGAAGCCCGGGACCGGCACTTAGCTTCGGAGAGCTGCGTATCTGCGTCTTCTGCGTGTCTTGCCGCTCTACACTCAGCAAAAAGCTTTTCCACCATATCTTGCAAGGAGAAACTCTGCCAGGAAAGAAAACATCCAAAATCTTGTTCTAAAGCTTGCACGGGGGTCTGCAAAGCGTTTGGCAAGAATGAAAGGTAGTTGTCCAAAACTCGTTCTTTTCCAATAGAATAACCATGGAAAAGGCAGGAGAGTGGTAAAGTACTGTTTTCTCTAAGTCTGAAGGCTGCCCACACTGTGCCTGTGTGCTGCAGCTTGCATCTTCGCCTTTGGGAAGCTGCCGCTCGCCGATTCTCCCGGAGGCGAAGAAGCGGCTTCTTCGCACACAGAGCATTGTGGCGAGCGCAGGGAGCTCCTGAGAGCGGTTTGTGCCGAAAGAAGCCCGGGACCGGCACTTAGCTTCGGAGAGCTGCGTATCTGCGTCTTCTGCGTGTCTTGCCGCTCTACACTCAGCAAAAAGCTTTTCCACCATATCTTGCAAGGAGAAACTCTGCCAGGAAAGAAAACATCCAAAATCTTGTTCTAAAGCTTGCACGGGGGTCTGCAAAGCGTTTGGCAAGAATGAAAGGTAGTTGTCCAAAACTCGTTCTTTTCCAATAGAATAACCATGGAAAAGGCAGGAGAGTGGTAAAGTACTGTTTTCTCTAAGTCTGAAGGCTGCCCACACTGTGCCTGTGTGCTGCAGCTTGCATCTTCGCCTTTGGGAAGCTGCCGCTCGCCGATTCTCCCGGAGGCGAAGAAGCGGCTTCTTCGCACACAGAGCATTGTGGCGAGCGCAGGGAGCTCCTGAGAGCGGTTTGTGCCGAAAGAAGCCCGGGACCGGCACTTAGCTTCGGAGAGCTGCGTATCTGCGTCTTCTGCGTGTCTTGCCGCTCTACACTCAGCAAAAAGCTTTTCCACCATATCTTGCAAGGAGAAACTCTGCCAGGAAAGAAAACATCCAAAATCTTGTTCTAAAGCTTGCACGGGGGTCTGCAAAGCGTTTGGCAAGAATGAAAGGTAGTTGTCCAAAACTCGTTCTTTTCCAATAGAATAACCATGGAAAAGGCAGGAGAGTGGTAAAGTACTGTTTTCTCTAAGTCTGAAGGCTGCCCACACTGTGCCTGTGTGCTGCAGCTTGCATCTTCGCCTTTGGGAAGCTGCCGCTCGCCGATTCTCCCGGAGGCGAAGAAGCGGCTTCTTCGCACACAGAGCATTGTGGCGAGCGCAGGGAGCTCCTGAGAGCGGTTTGTGCCGAAAGAAGCCCGGGACCGGCACTTAGCTTCGGAGAGCTGCGTATCTGCGTCTTCTGCGTGTCTTGCCGCTCTACACTCAGCAAAAAGCTTTTCCACCATATCTTGCAAGGAGAAACTCTGCCAGGAAAGAAAACATCCAAAATCTTGTTCTAAAGCTTGCACGGGGGTCTGCAAAGCGTTTGGCAAGAATGAAAGGTAGTTGTCCAAAACTCGTTCTTTTCCAATAGAATAACCATGGAAAAGGCAGGAGAGTGGTAAAGTACTGTTTTCTCTAAGTCTGAAGGCTGCCCACACTGTGCCTGTGTGCTGCAGCTTGCATCTTCGCCTTTGGGAAGCTGCCGCTCGCCGATTCTCCCGGAGGCGAAGAAGCGGCTTCTTCGCACACAGAGCATTGTGGCGAGCGCAGGGAGCTCCTGAGAGCGGTTTGTGCCGAAAGAAGCCCGGGACCGGCACTTAGCTTCGGAGAGCTGCGTATCTGCGTCTTCTGCGTGTCTTGCCGCTCTACACTCAGCAAAAAGCTTTTCCACCATATCTTGCAAGGAGAAACTCTGCCAGGAAAGAAAACATCCAAAATCTTGTTCTAAAGCTTGCACGGGGGTCTGCAAAGCGTTTGGCAAGAATGAAAGGTAGTTGTCCAAAACTCGTTCTTTTCCAATAGAATAACCATGGAAAAGGCAGGAGAGTGGTAAAGTACTGTTTTCTCTAAGTCTGAAGGCTGCCCACACTGTGCCTGTGTGCTGCAGCTTGCATCTTCGCCTTTGGGAAGCTGCCGCTCGCCGATTCTCCCGGAGGCGAAGAAGCGGCTTCTTCGCACACAGAGCATTGTGGCGAGCGCAGGGAGCTCCTGAGAGCGGTTTGTGCCGAAAGAAGCCCGGGACCGGCACTTAGCTTCGGAGAGCTGCGTATCTGCGTCTTCTGCGTGTCTTGCCGCTCTACACTCAGCAAAAAGCTTTTCCACCATATCTTGCAAGGAGAAACTCTGCCAGGAAAGAAAACATCCAAAATCTTGTTCTAAAGCTTGCACGGGGGTCTGCAAAGCGTTTGGCAAGAATGAAAGGTAGTTGTCCAAAACTCGTTCTTTTCCAATAGAATAACCATGGAAAAGGCAGGAGAGTGGTAAAGTACTGTTTTCTCTAAGTCTGAAGGCTGCCCACACTGTGCCTGTGTGCTGCAGCTTGCATCTTCGCCTTTGGGAAGCTGCCGCTCGCCGATTCTCCCGGAGGCGAAGAAGCGGCTTCTTCGCACACAGAGCATTGTGGCGAGCGCAGGGAGCTCCTGAGAGCGGTTTGTGCCGAAAGAAGCCCGGGACCGGCACTTAGCTTCGGAGAGCTGCGTATCTGCGTCTTCTGCGTGTCTTGCCGCTCTACACTCAGCAAAAAGCTTTTCCACCATATCTTGCAAGGAGAAACTCTGCCAGGAAAGAAAACATCCAAAATCTTGTTCTAAAGCTTGCACGGGGGTCTGCAAAGCGTTTGGCAAGAATGAAAGGTAGTTGTCCAAAACTCGTTCTTTTCCAATAGAATAACCATGGAAAAGGCAGGAGAGTGGTAAAGTACTGTTTTCTCTAAGTCTGAAGGCTGCCCACACTGTGCCTGTGTGCTGCAGCTTGCATCTTCGCCTTTGGGAAGCTGCCGCTCGCCGATTCTCCCGGAGGCGAAGAAGCGGCTTCTTCGCACACAGAGCATTGTGGCGAGCGCAGGGAGCTCCTGAGAGCGGTTTGTGCCGAAAGAAGCCCGGGACCGGCACTTAGCTTCGGAGAGCTGCGTATCTGCGTCTTCTGCGTGTCTTGCCGCTCTACACTCAGCAAAAAGCTTTTCCACCATATCTTGCAAGGAGAAACTCTGCCAGGAAAGAAAACATCCAAAATCTTGTTCTAAAGCTTGCACGGGGGTCTGCAAAGCGTTTGGCAAGAATGAAAGGTAGTTGTCCAAAACTCGTTCTTTTCCAATAGAATAACCATGGAAAAGGCAGGAGAGTGGTAAAGTACTGTTTTCTCTAAGTCTGAAGGCTGCCCACACTGTGCCTGTGTGCTGCAGCTTGCATCTTCGCCTTTGGGAAGCTGCCGCTCGCCGATTCTCCCGGAGGCGAAGAAGCGGCTTCTTCGCACACAGAGCATTGTGGCGAGCGCAGGGAGCTCCTGAGAGCGGTTTGTGCCGAAAGAAGCCCGGGACCGGCACTTAGCTTCGGAGAGCTGCGTATCTGCGTCTTCTGCGTGTCTTGCCGCTCTACACTCAGCAAAAAGCTTTTCCACCATATCTTGCAAGGAGAAACTCTGCCAGGAAAGAAAACATCCAAAATCTTGTTCTAAAGCTTGCACGGGGGTCTGCAAAGCGTTTGGCAAGAATGAAAGGTAGTTGTCCAAAACTCGTTCTTTTCCAATAGAATAACCATGGAAAAGGCAGGAGAGTGGTAAAGTACTGTTTTCTCTAAGTCTGAAGGCTGCCCACACTGTGCCTGTGTGCTGCAGCTTGCATCTTCGCCTTTGGGAAGCTGCCGCTCGCCGATTCTCCCGGAGGCGAAGAAGCGGCTTCTTCGCACACAGAGCATTGTGGCGAGCGCAGGGAGCTCCTGAGAGCGGTTTGTGCCGAAAGAAGCCCGGGACCGGCACTTAGCTTCGGAGAGCTGCGTATCTGCGTCTTCTGCGTGTCTTGCCGCTCTACACTCAGCAAAAAGCTTTTCCACCATATCTTGCAAGGAGAAACTCTGCCAGGAAAGAAAACATCCAAAATCTTGTTCTAAAGCTTGCACGGGGGTCTGCAAAGCGTTTGGCAAGAATGAAAGGTAGTTGTCCAAAACTCGTTCTTTTCCAATAGAATAACCATGGAAAAGGCAGGAGAGTGGTAAAGTACTGTTTTCTCTAAGTCTGAAGGCTGCCCACACTGTGCCTGTGTGCTGCAGCTTGCATCTTCGCCTTTGGGAAGCTGCCGCTCGCCGATTCTCCCGGAGGCGAAGAAGCGGCTTCTTCGCACACAGAGCATTGTGGCGAGCGCAGGGAGCTCCTGAGAGCGGTTTGTGCCGAAAGAAGCCCGGGACCGGCACTTAGCTTCGGAGAGCTGCGTATCTGCGTCTTCTGCGTGTCTTGCCGCTCTACACTCAGCAAAAAGCTTTTCCACCATATCTTGCAAGGAGAAACTCTGCCAGGAAAGAAAACATCCAAAATCTTGTTCTAAAGCTTGCACGGGGGTCTGCAAAGCGTTTGGCAAGAATGAAAGGTAGTTGTCCAAAACTCGTTCTTTTCCAATAGAATAACCATGGAAAAGGCAGGAGAGTGGTAAAGTACTGTTTTCTCTAAGTCTGAAGGCTGCCCACACTGTGCCTGTGTGCTGCAGCTTGCATCTTCGCCTTTGGGAAGCTGCCGCTCGCCGATTCTCCCGGAGGCGAAGAAGCGGCTTCTTCGCACACAGAGCATTGTGGCGAGCGCAGGGAGCTCCTGAGAGCGGTTTGTGCCGAAAGAAGCCCGGGACCGGCACTTAGCTTCGGAGAGCTGCGTATCTGCGTCTTCTGCGTGTCTTGCCGCTCTACACTCAGCAAAAAGCTTTTCCACCATATCTTGCAAGGAGAAACTCTGCCAGGAAAGAAAACATCCAAAATCTTGTTCTAAAGCTTGCACGGGGGTCTGCAAAGCGTTTGGCAAGAATGAAAGGTAGTTGTCCAAAACTCGTTCTTTTCCAATAGAATAACCATGGAAAAGGCAGGAGAGTGGTAAAGTACTGTTTTCTCTAAGTCTGAAGGCTGCCCACACTGTGCCTGTGTGCTGCAGCTTGCATCTTCGCCTTTGGGAAGCTGCCGCTCGCCGATTCTCCCGGAGGCGAAGAAGCGGCTTCTTCGCACACAGAGCATTGTGGCGAGCGCAGGGAGCTCCTGAGAGCGGTTTGTGCCGAAAGAAGCCCGGGACCGGCACTTAGCTTCGGAGAGCTGCGTATCTGCGTCTTCTGCGTGTCTTGCCGCTCTACACTCAGCAAAAAGCTTTTCCACCATATCTTGCAAGGAGAAACTCTGCCAGGAAAGAAAACATCCAAAATCTTGTTCTAAAGCTTGCACGGGGGTCTGCAAAGCGTTTGGCAAGAATGAAAGGTAGTTGTCCAAAACTCGTTCTTTTCCAATAGAATAACCATGGAAAAGGCAGGAGAGTGGTAAAGTACTGTTTTCTCTAAGTCTGAAGGCTGCCCACACTGTGCCTGTGTGCTGCAGCTTGCATCTTCGCCTTTGGGAAGCTGCCGCTCGCCGATTCTCCCGGAGGCGAAGAAGCGGCTTCTTCGCACACAGAGCATTGTGGCGAGCGCAGGGAGCTCCTGAGAGCGGTTTGTGCCGAAAGAAGCCCGGGACCGGCACTTAGCTTCGGAGAGCTGCGTATCTGCGTCTTCTGCGTGTCTTGCCGCTCTACACTCAGCAAAAAGCTTTTCCACCATATCTTGCAAGGAGAAACTCTGCCAGGAAAGAAAACATCCAAAATCTTGTTCTAAAGCTTGCACGGGGGTCTGCAAAGCGTTTGGCAAGAATGAAAGGTAGTTGTCCAAAACTCGTTCTTTTCCAATAGAATAACCATGGAAAAGGCAGGAGAGTGGTAAAGTACTGTTTTCTCTAAGTCTGAAGGCTGCCCACACTGTGCCTGTGTGCTGCAGCTTGCATCTTCGCCTTTGGGAAGCTGCCGCTCGCCGATTCTCCCGGAGGCGAAGAAGCGGCTTCTTCGCACACAGAGCATTGTGGCGAGCGCAGGGAGCTCCTGAGAGCGGTTTGTGCCGAAAGAAGCCCGGGACCGGCACTTAGCTTCGGAGAGCTGCGTATCTGCGTCTTCTGCGTGTCTTGCCGCTCTACACTCAGCAAAAAGCTTTTCCACCATATCTTGCAAGGAGAAACTCTGCCAGGAAAGAAAACATCCAAAATCTTGTTCTAAAGCTTGCACGGGGGTCTGCAAAGCGTTTGGCAAGAATGAAAGGTAGTTGTCCAAAACTCGTTCTTTTCCAATAGAATAACCATGGAAAAGGCAGGAGAGTGGTAAAGTACTGTTTTCTCTAAGTCTGAAGGCTGCCCACACTGTGCCTGTGTGCTGCAGCTTGCATCTTCGCCTTTGGGAAGCTGCCGCTCGCCGATTCTCCCGGAGGCGAAGAAGCGGCTTCTTCGCACACAGAGCATTGTGGCGAGCGCAGGGAGCTCCTGAGAGCGGTTTGTGCCGAAAGAAGCCCGGGACCGGCACTTAGCTTCGGAGAGCTGCGTATCTGCGTCTTCTGCGTGTCTTGCCGCTCTACACTCAGCAAAAAGCTTTTCCACCATATCTTGCAAGGAGAAACTCTGCCAGGAAAGAAAACATCCAAAATCTTGTTCTAAAGCTTGCACGGGGGTCTGCAAAGCGTTTGGCAAGAATGAAAGGTAGTTGTCCAAAACTCGTTCTTTTCCAATAGAATAACCATGGAAAAGGCAGGAGAGTGGTAAAGTACTGTTTTCTCTAAGTCTGAAGGCTGCCCACACTGTGCCTGTGTGCTGCAGCTTGCATCTTCGCCTTTGGGAAGCTGCCGCTCGCCGATTCTCCCGGAGGCGAAGAAGCGGCTTCTTCGCACACAGAGCATTGTGGCGAGCGCAGGGAGCTCCTGAGAGCGGTTTGTGCCGAAAGAAGCCCGGGACCGGCACTTAGCTTCGGAGAGCTGCGTATCTGCGTCTTCTGCGTGTCTTGCCGCTCTACACTCAGCAAAAAGCTTTTCCACCATATCTTGCAAGGAGAAACTCTGCCAGGAAAGAAAACATCCAAAATCTTGTTCTAAAGCTTGCACGGGGGTCTGCAAAGCGTTTGGCAAGAATGAAAGGTAGTTGTCCAAAACTCGTTCTTTTCCAATAGAATAACCATGGAAAAGGCAGGAGAGTGGTAAAGTACTGTTTTCTCTAAGTCTGAAGGCTGCCCACACTGTGCCTGTGTGCTGCAGCTTGCATCTTCGCCTTTGGGAAGCTGCCGCTCGCCGATTCTCCCGGAGGCGAAGAAGCGGCTTCTTCGCACACAGAGCATTGTGGCGAGCGCAGGGAGCTCCTGAGAGCGGTTTGTGCCGAAAGAAGCCCGGGACCGGCACTTAGCTTCGGAGAGCTGCGTATCTGCGTCTTCTGCGTGTCTTGCCGCTCTACACTCAGCAAAAAGCTTTTCCACCATATCTTGCAAGGAGAAACTCTGCCAGGAAAGAAAACATCCAAAATCTTGTTCTAAAGCTTGCACGGGGGTCTGCAAAGCGTTTGGCAAGAATGAAAGGTAGTTGTCCAAAACTCGTTCTTTTCCAATAGAATAACCATGGAAAAGGCAGGAGAGTGGTAAAGTACTGTTTTCTCTAAGTCTGAAGGCTGCCCACACTGTGCCTGTGTGCTGCAGCTTGCATCTTCGCCTTTGGGAAGCTGCCGCTCGCCGATTCTCCCGGAGGCGAAGAAGCGGCTTCTTCGCACACAGAGCATTGTGGCGAGCGCAGGGAGCTCCTGAGAGCGGTTTGTGCCGAAAGAAGCCCGGGACCGGCACTTAGCTTCGGAGAGCTGCGTATCTGCGTCTTCTGCGTGTCTTGCCGCTCTACACTCAGCAAAAAGCTTTTCCACCATATCTTGCAAGGAGAAACTCTGCCAGGAAAGAAAACATCCAAAATCTTGTTCTAAAGCTTGCACGGGGGTCTGCAAAGCGTTTGGCAAGAATGAAAGGTAGTTGTCCAAAACTCGTTCTTTTCCAATAGAATAACCATGGAAAAGGCAGGAGAGTGGTAAAGTACTGTTTTCTCTAAGTCTGAAGGCTGCCCACACTGTGCCTGTGTGCTGCAGCTTGCATCTTCGCCTTTGGGAAGCTGCCGCTCGCCGATTCTCCCGGAGGCGAAGAAGCGGCTTCTTCGCACACAGAGCATTGTGGCGAGCGCAGGGAGCTCCTGAGAGCGGTTTGTGCCGAAAGAAGCCCGGGACCGGCACTTAGCTTCGGAGAGCTGCGTATCTGCGTCTTCTGCGTGTCTTGCCGCTCTACACTCAGCAAAAAGCTTTTCCACCATATCTTGCAAGGAGAAACTCTGCCAGGAAAGAAAACATCCAAAATCTTGTTCTAAAGCTTGCACGGGGGTCTGCAAAGCGTTTGGCAAGAATGAAAGGTAGTTGTCCAAAACTCGTTCTTTTCCAATAGAATAACCATGGAAAAGGCAGGAGAGTGGTAAAGTACTGTTTTCTCTAAGTCTGAAGGCTGCCCACACTGTGCCTGTGTGCTGCAGCTTGCATCTTCGCCTTTGGGAAGCTGCCGCTCGCCGATTCTCCCGGAGGCGAAGAAGCGGCTTCTTCGCACACAGAGCATTGTGGCGAGCGCAGGGAGCTCCTGAGAGCGGTTTGTGCCGAAAGAAGCCCGGGACCGGCACTTAGCTTCGGAGAGCTGCGTATCTGCGTCTTCTGCGTGTCTTGCCGCTCTACACTCAGCAAAAAGCTTTTCCACCATATCTTGCAAGGAGAAACTCTGCCAGGAAAGAAAACATCCAAAATCTTGTTCTAAAGCTTGCACGGGGGTCTGCAAAGCGTTTGGCAAGAATGAAAGGTAGTTGTCCAAAACTCGTTCTTTTCCAATAGAATAACCATGGAAAAGGCAGGAGAGTGGTAAAGTACTGTTTTCTCTAAGTCTGAAGGCTGCCCACACTGTGCCTGTGTGCTGCAGCTTGCATCTTCGCCTTTGGGAAGCTGCCGCTCGCCGATTCTCCCGGAGGCGAAGAAGCGGCTTCTTCGCACACAGAGCATTGTGGCGAGCGCAGGGAGCTCCTGAGAGCGGTTTGTGCCGAAAGAAGCCCGGGACCGGCACTTAGCTTCGGAGAGCTGCGTATCTGCGTCTTCTGCGTGTCTTGCCGCTCTACACTCAGCAAAAAGCTTTTCCACCATATCTTGCAAGGAGAAACTCTGCCAGGAAAGAAAACATCCAAAATCTTGTTCTAAAGCTTGCACGGGGGTCTGCAAAGCGTTTGGCAAGAATGAAAGGTAGTTGTCCAAAACTCGTTCTTTTCCAATAGAATAACCATGGAAAAGGCAGGAGAGTGGTAAAGTACTGTTTTCTCTAAGTCTGAAGGCTGCCCACACTGTGCCTGTGTGCTGCAGCTTGCATCTTCGCCTTTGGGAAGCTGCCGCTCGCCGATTCTCCCGGAGGCGAAGAAGCGGCTTCTTCGCACACAGAGCATTGTGGCGAGCGCAGGGAGCTCCTGAGAGCGGTTTGTGCCGAAAGAAGCCCGGGACCGGCACTTAGCTTCGGAGAGCTGCGTATCTGCGTCTTCTGCGTGTCTTGCCGCTCTACACTCAGCAAAAAGCTTTTCCACCATATCTTGCAAGGAGAAACTCTGCCAGGAAAGAAAACATCCAAAATCTTGTTCTAAAGCTTGCACGGGGGTCTGCAAAGCGTTTGGCAAGAATGAAAGGTAGTTGTCCAAAACTCGTTCTTTTCCAATAGAATAACCATGGAAAAGGCAGGAGAGTGGTAAAGTACTGTTTTCTCTAAGTCTGAAGGCTGCCCACACTGTGCCTGTGTGCTGCAGCTTGCATCTTCGCCTTTGGGAAGCTGCCGCTCGCCGATTCTCCCGGAGGCGAAGAAGCGGCTTCTTCGCACACAGAGCATTGTGGCGAGCGCAGGGAGCTCCTGAGAGCGGTTTGTGCCGAAAGAAGCCCGGGACCGGCACTTAGCTTCGGAGAGCTGCGTATCTGCGTCTTCTGCGTGTCTTGCCGCTCTACACTCAGCAAAAAGCTTTTCCACCATATCTTGCAAGGAGAAACTCTGCCAGGAAAGAAAACATCCAAAATCTTGTTCTAAAGCTTGCACGGGGGTCTGCAAAGCGTTTGGCAAGAATGAAAGGTAGTTGTCCAAAACTCGTTCTTTTCCAATAGAATAACCATGGAAAAGGCAGGAGAGTGGTAAAGTACTGTTTTCTCTAAGTCTGAAGGCTGCCCACACTGTGCCTGTGTGCTGCAGCTTGCATCTTCGCCTTTGGGAAGCTGCCGCTCGCCGATTCTCCCGGAGGCGAAGAAGCGGCTTCTTCGCACACAGAGCATTGTGGCGAGCGCAGGGAGCTCCTGAGAGCGGTTTGTGCCGAAAGAAGCCCGGGACCGGCACTTAGCTTCGGAGAGCTGCGTATCTGCGTCTTCTGCGTGTCTTGCCGCTCTACACTCAGCAAAAAGCTTTTCCACCATATCTTGCAAGGAGAAACTCTGCCAGGAAAGAAAACATCCAAAATCTTGTTCTAAAGCTTGCACGGGGGTCTGCAAAGCGTTTGGCAAGAATGAAAGGTAGTTGTCCAAAACTCGTTCTTTTCCAATAGAATAACCATGGAAAAGGCAGGAGAGTGGTAAAGTACTGTTTTCTCTAAGTCTGAAGGCTGCCCACACTGTGCCTGTGTGCTGCAGCTTGCATCTTCGCCTTTGGGAAGCTGCCGCTCGCCGATTCTCCCGGAGGCGAAGAAGCGGCTTCTTCGCACACAGAGCATTGTGGCGAGCGCAGGGAGCTCCTGAGAGCGGTTTGTGCCGAAAGAAGCCCGGGACCGGCACTTAGCTTCGGAGAGCTGCGTATCTGCGTCTTCTGCGTGTCTTGCCGCTCTACACTCAGCAAAAAGCTTTTCCACCATATCTTGCAAGGAGAAACTCTGCCAGGAAAGAAAACATCCAAAATCTTGTTCTAAAGCTTGCACGGGGGTCTGCAAAGCGTTTGGCAAGAATGAAAGGTAGTTGTCCAAAACTCGTTCTTTTCCAATAGAATAACCATGGAAAAGGCAGGAGAGTGGTAAAGTACTGTTTTCTCTAAGTCTGAAGGCTGCCCACACTGTGCCTGTGTGCTGCAGCTTGCATCTTCGCCTTTGGGAAGCTGCCGCTCGCCGATTCTCCCGGAGGCGAAGAAGCGGCTTCTTCGCACACAGAGCATTGTGGCGAGCGCAGGGAGCTCCTGAGAGCGGTTTGTGCCGAAAGAAGCCCGGGACCGGCACTTAGCTTCGGAGAGCTGCGTATCTGCGTCTTCTGCGTGTCTTGCCGCTCTACACTCAGCAAAAAGCTTTTCCACCATATCTTGCAAGGAGAAACTCTGCCAGGAAAGAAAACATCCAAAATCTTGTTCTAAAGCTTGCACGGGGGTCTGCAAAGCGTTTGGCAAGAATGAAAGGTAGTTGTCCAAAACTCGTTCTTTTCCAATAGAATAACCATGGAAAAGGCAGGAGAGTGGTAAAGTACTGTTTTCTCTAAGTCTGAAGGCTGCCCACACTGTGCCTGTGTGCTGCAGCTTGCATCTTCGCCTTTGGGAAGCTGCCGCTCGCCGATTCTCCCGGAGGCGAAGAAGCGGCTTCTTCGCACACAGAGCATTGTGGCGAGCGCAGGGAGCTCCTGAGAGCGGTTTGTGCCGAAAGAAGCCCGGGACCGGCACTTAGCTTCGGAGAGCTGCGTATCTGCGTCTTCTGCGTGTCTTGCCGCTCTACACTCAGCAAAAAGCTTTTCCACCATATCTTGCAAGGAGAAACTCTGCCAGGAAAGAAAACATCCAAAATCTTGTTCTAAAGCTTGCACGGGGGTCTGCAAAGCGTTTGGCAAGAATGAAAGGTAGTTGTCCAAAACTCGTTCTTTTCCAATAGAATAACCATGGAAAAGGCAGGAGAGTGGTAAAGTACTGTTTTCTCTAAGTCTGAAGGCTGCCCACACTGTGCCTGTGTGCTGCAGCTTGCATCTTCGCCTTTGGGAAGCTGCCGCTCGCCGATTCTCCCGGAGGCGAAGAAGCGGCTTCTTCGCACACAGAGCATTGTGGCGAGCGCAGGGAGCTCCTGAGAGCGGTTTGTGCCGAAAGAAGCCCGGGACCGGCACTTAGCTTCGGAGAGCTGCGTATCTGCGTCTTCTGCGTGTCTTGCCGCTCTACACTCAGCAAAAAGCTTTTCCACCATATCTTGCAAGGAGAAACTCTGCCAGGAAAGAAAACATCCAAAATCTTGTTCTAAAGCTTGCACGGGGGTCTGCAAAGCGTTTGGCAAGAATGAAAGGTAGTTGTCCAAAACTCGTTCTTTTCCAATAGAATAACCATGGAAAAGGCAGGAGAGTGGTAAAGTACTGTTTTCTCTAAGTCTGAAGGCTGCCCACACTGTGCCTGTGTGCTGCAGCTTGCATCTTCGCCTTTGGGAAGCTGCCGCTCGCCGATTCTCCCGGAGGCGAAGAAGCGGCTTCTTCGCACACAGAGCATTGTGGCGAGCGCAGGGAGCTCCTGAGAGCGGTTTGTGCCGAAAGAAGCCCGGGACCGGCACTTAGCTTCGGAGAGCTGCGTATCTGCGTCTTCTGCGTGTCTTGCCGCTCTACACTCAGCAAAAAGCTTTTCCACCATATCTTGCAAGGAGAAACTCTGCCAGGAAAGAAAACATCCAAAATCTTGTTCTAAAGCTTGCACGGGGGTCTGCAAAGCGTTTGGCAAGAATGAAAGGTAGTTGTCCAAAACTCGTTCTTTTCCAATAGAATAACCATGGAAAAGGCAGGAGAGTGGTAAAGTACTGTTTTCTCTAAGTCTGAAGGCTGCCCACACTGTGCCTGTGTGCTGCAGCTTGCATCTTCGCCTTTGGGAAGCTGCCGCTCGCCGATTCTCCCGGAGGCGAAGAAGCGGCTTCTTCGCACACAGAGCATTGTGGCGAGCGCAGGGAGCTCCTGAGAGCGGTTTGTGCCGAAAGAAGCCCGGGACCGGCACTTAGCTTCGGAGAGCTGCGTATCTGCGTCTTCTGCGTGTCTTGCCGCTCTACACTCAGCAAAAAGCTTTTCCACCATATCTTGCAAGGAGAAACTCTGCCAGGAAAGAAAACATCCAAAATCTTGTTCTAAAGCTTGCACGGGGGTCTGCAAAGCGTTTGGCAAGAATGAAAGGTAGTTGTCCAAAACTCGTTCTTTTCCAATAGAATAACCATGGAAAAGGCAGGAGAGTGGTAAAGTACTGTTTTCTCTAAGTCTGAAGGCTGCCCACACTGTGCCTGTGTGCTGCAGCTTGCATCTTCGCCTTTGGGAAGCTGCCGCTCGCCGATTCTCCCGGAGGCGAAGAAGCGGCTTCTTCGCACACAGAGCATTGTGGCGAGCGCAGGGAGCTCCTGAGAGCGGTTTGTGCCGAAAGAAGCCCGGGACCGGCACTTAGCTTCGGAGAGCTGCGTATCTGCGTCTTCTGCGTGTCTTGCCGCTCTACACTCAGCAAAAAGCTTTTCCACCATATCTTGCAAGGAGAAACTCTGCCAGGAAAGAAAACATCCAAAATCTTGTTCTAAAGCTTGCACGGGGGTCTGCAAAGCGTTTGGCAAGAATGAAAGGTAGTTGTCCAAAACTCGTTCTTTTCCAATAGAATAACCATGGAAAAGGCAGGAGAGTGGTAAAGTACTGTTTTCTCTAAGTCTGAAGGCTGCCCACACTGTGCCTGTGTGCTGCAGCTTGCATCTTCGCCTTTGGGAAGCTGCCGCTCGCCGATTCTCCCGGAGGCGAAGAAGCGGCTTCTTCGCACACAGAGCATTGTGGCGAGCGCAGGGAGCTCCTGAGAGCGGTTTGTGCCGAAAGAAGCCCGGGACCGGCACTTAGCTTCGGAGAGCTGCGTATCTGCGTCTTCTGCGTGTCTTGCCGCTCTACACTCAGCAAAAAGCTTTTCCACCATATCTTGCAAGGAGAAACTCTGCCAGGAAAGAAAACATCCAAAATCTTGTTCTAAAGCTTGCACGGGGGTCTGCAAAGCGTTTGGCAAGAATGAAAGGTAGTTGTCCAAAACTCGTTCTTTTCCAATAGAATAACCATGGAAAAGGCAGGAGAGTGGTAAAGTACTGTTTTCTCTAAGTCTGAAGGCTGCCCACACTGTGCCTGTGTGCTGCAGCTTGCATCTTCGCCTTTGGGAAGCTGCCGCTCGCCGATTCTCCCGGAGGCGAAGAAGCGGCTTCTTCGCACACAGAGCATTGTGGCGAGCGCAGGGAGCTCCTGAGAGCGGTTTGTGCCGAAAGAAGCCCGGGACCGGCACTTAGCTTCGGAGAGCTGCGTATCTGCGTCTTCTGCGTGTCTTGCCGCTCTACACTCAGCAAAAAGCTTTTCCACCATATCTTGCAAGGAGAAACTCTGCCAGGAAAGAAAACATCCAAAATCTTGTTCTAAAGCTTGCACGGGGGTCTGCAAAGCGTTTGGCAAGAATGAAAGGTAGTTGTCCAAAACTCGTTCTTTTCCAATAGAATAACCATGGAAAAGGCAGGAGAGTGGTAAAGTACTGTTTTCTCTAAGTCTGAAGGCTGCCCACACTGTGCCTGTGTGCTGCAGCTTGCATCTTCGCCTTTGGGAAGCTGCCGCTCGCCGATTCTCCCGGAGGCGAAGAAGCGGCTTCTTCGCACACAGAGCATTGTGGCGAGCGCAGGGAGCTCCTGAGAGCGGTTTGTGCCGAAAGAAGCCCGGGACCGGCACTTAGCTTCGGAGAGCTGCGTATCTGCGTCTTCTGCGTGTCTTGCCGCTCTACACTCAGCAAAAAGCTTTTCCACCATATCTTGCAAGGAGAAACTCTGCCAGGAAAGAAAACATCCAAAATCTTGTTCTAAAGCTTGCACGGGGGTCTGCAAAGCGTTTGGCAAGAATGAAAGGTAGTTGTCCAAAACTCGTTCTTTTCCAATAGAATAACCATGGAAAAGGCAGGAGAGTGGTAAAGTACTGTTTTCTCTAAGTCTGAAGGCTGCCCACACTGTGCCTGTGTGCTGCAGCTTGCATCTTCGCCTTTGGGAAGCTGCCGCTCGCCGATTCTCCCGGAGGCGAAGAAGCGGCTTCTTCGCACACAGAGCATTGTGGCGAGCGCAGGGAGCTCCTGAGAGCGGTTTGTGCCGAAAGAAGCCCGGGACCGGCACTTAGCTTCGGAGAGCTGCGTATCTGCGTCTTCTGCGTGTCTTGCCGCTCTACACTCAGCAAAAAGCTTTTCCACCATATCTTGCAAGGAGAAACTCTGCCAGGAAAGAAAACATCCAAAATCTTGTTCTAAAGCTTGCACGGGGGTCTGCAAAGCGTTTGGCAAGAATGAAAGGTAGTTGTCCAAAACTCGTTCTTTTCCAATAGAATAACCATGGAAAAGGCAGGAGAGTGGTAAAGTACTGTTTTCTCTAAGTCTGAAGGCTGCCCACACTGTGCCTGTGTGCTGCAGCTTGCATCTTCGCCTTTGGGAAGCTGCCGCTCGCCGATTCTCCCGGAGGCGAAGAAGCGGCTTCTTCGCACACAGAGCATTGTGGCGAGCGCAGGGAGCTCCTGAGAGCGGTTTGTGCCGAAAGAAGCCCGGGACCGGCACTTAGCTTCGGAGAGCTGCGTATCTGCGTCTTCTGCGTGTCTTGCCGCTCTACACTCAGCAAAAAGCTTTTCCACCATATCTTGCAAGGAGAAACTCTGCCAGGAAAGAAAACATCCAAAATCTTGTTCTAAAGCTTGCACGGGGGTCTGCAAAGCGTTTGGCAAGAATGAAAGGTAGTTGTCCAAAACTCGTTCTTTTCCAATAGAATAACCATGGAAAAGGCAGGAGAGTGGTAAAGTACTGTTTTCTCTAAGTCTGAAGGCTGCCCACACTGTGCCTGTGTGCTGCAGCTTGCATCTTCGCCTTTGGGAAGCTGCCGCTCGCCGATTCTCCCGGAGGCGAAGAAGCGGCTTCTTCGCACACAGAGCATTGTGGCGAGCGCAGGGAGCTCCTGAGAGCGGTTTGTGCCGAAAGAAGCCCGGGACCGGCACTTAGCTTCGGAGAGCTGCGTATCTGCGTCTTCTGCGTGTCTTGCCGCTCTACACTCAGCAAAAAGCTTTTCCACCATATCTTGCAAGGAGAAACTCTGCCAGGAAAGAAAACATCCAAAATCTTGTTCTAAAGCTTGCACGGGGGTCTGCAAAGCGTTTGGCAAGAATGAAAGGTAGTTGTCCAAAACTCGTTCTTTTCCAATAGAATAACCATGGAAAAGGCAGGAGAGTGGTAAAGTACTGTTTTCTCTAAGTCTGAAGGCTGCCCACACTGTGCCTGTGTGCTGCAGCTTGCATCTTCGCCTTTGGGAAGCTGCCGCTCGCCGATTCTCCCGGAGGCGAAGAAGCGGCTTCTTCGCACACAGAGCATTGTGGCGAGCGCAGGGAGCTCCTGAGAGCGGTTTGTGCCGAAAGAAGCCCGGGACCGGCACTTAGCTTCGGAGAGCTGCGTATCTGCGTCTTCTGCGTGTCTTGCCGCTCTACACTCAGCAAAAAGCTTTTCCACCATATCTTGCAAGGAGAAACTCTGCCAGGAAAGAAAACATCCAAAATCTTGTTCTAAAGCTTGCACGGGGGTCTGCAAAGCGTTTGGCAAGAATGAAAGGTAGTTGTCCAAAACTCGTTCTTTTCCAATAGAATAACCATGGAAAAGGCAGGAGAGTGGTAAAGTACTGTTTTCTCTAAGTCTGAAGGCTGCCCACACTGTGCCTGTGTGCTGCAGCTTGCATCTTCGCCTTTGGGAAGCTGCCGCTCGCCGATTCTCCCGGAGGCGAAGAAGCGGCTTCTTCGCACACAGAGCATTGTGGCGAGCGCAGGGAGCTCCTGAGAGCGGTTTGTGCCGAAAGAAGCCCGGGACCGGCACTTAGCTTCGGAGAGCTGCGTATCTGCGTCTTCTGCGTGTCTTGCCGCTCTACACTCAGCAAAAAGCTTTTCCACCATATCTTGCAAGGAGAAACTCTGCCAGGAAAGAAAACATCCAAAATCTTGTTCTAAAGCTTGCACGGGGGTCTGCAAAGCGTTTGGCAAGAATGAAAGGTAGTTGTCCAAAACTCGTTCTTTTCCAATAGAATAACCATGGAAAAGGCAGGAGAGTGGTAAAGTACTGTTTTCTCTAAGTCTGAAGGCTGCCCACACTGTGCCTGTGTGCTGCAGCTTGCATCTTCGCCTTTGGGAAGCTGCCGCTCGCCGATTCTCCCGGAGGCGAAGAAGCGGCTTCTTCGCACACAGAGCATTGTGGCGAGCGCAGGGAGCTCCTGAGAGCGGTTTGTGCCGAAAGAAGCCCGGGACCGGCACTTAGCTTCGGAGAGCTGCGTATCTGCGTCTTCTGCGTGTCTTGCCGCTCTACACTCAGCAAAAAGCTTTTCCACCATATCTTGCAAGGAGAAACTCTGCCAGGAAAGAAAACATCCAAAATCTTGTTCTAAAGCTTGCACGGGGGTCTGCAAAGCGTTTGGCAAGAATGAAAGGTAGTTGTCCAAAACTCGTTCTTTTCCAATAGAATAACCATGGAAAAGGCAGGAGAGTGGTAAAGTACTGTTTTCTCTAAGTCTGAAGGCTGCCCACACTGTGCCTGTGTGCTGCAGCTTGCATCTTCGCCTTTGGGAAGCTGCCGCTCGCCGATTCTCCCGGAGGCGAAGAAGCGGCTTCTTCGCACACAGAGCATTGTGGCGAGCGCAGGGAGCTCCTGAGAGCGGTTTGTGCCGAAAGAAGCCCGGGACCGGCACTTAGCTTCGGAGAGCTGCGTATCTGCGTCTTCTGCGTGTCTTGCCGCTCTACACTCAGCAAAAAGCTTTTCCACCATATCTTGCAAGGAGAAACTCTGCCAGGAAAGAAAACATCCAAAATCTTGTTCTAAAGCTTGCACGGGGGTCTGCAAAGCGTTTGGCAAGAATGAAAGGTAGTTGTCCAAAACTCGTTCTTTTCCAATAGAATAACCATGGAAAAGGCAGGAGAGTGGTAAAGTACTGTTTTCTCTAAGTCTGAAGGCTGCCCACACTGTGCCTGTGTGCTGCAGCTTGCATCTTCGCCTTTGGGAAGCTGCCGCTCGCCGATTCTCCCGGAGGCGAAGAAGCGGCTTCTTCGCACACAGAGCATTGTGGCGAGCGCAGGGAGCTCCTGAGAGCGGTTTGTGCCGAAAGAAGCCCGGGACCGGCACTTAGCTTCGGAGAGCTGCGTATCTGCGTCTTCTGCGTGTCTTGCCGCTCTACACTCAGCAAAAAGCTTTTCCACCATATCTTGCAAGGAGAAACTCTGCCAGGAAAGAAAACATCCAAAATCTTGTTCTAAAGCTTGCACGGGGGTCTGCAAAGCGTTTGGCAAGAATGAAAGGTAGTTGTCCAAAACTCGTTCTTTTCCAATAGAATAACCATGGAAAAGGCAGGAGAGTGGTAAAGTACTGTTTTCTCTAAGTCTGAAGGCTGCCCACACTGTGCCTGTGTGCTGCAGCTTGCATCTTCGCCTTTGGGAAGCTGCCGCTCGCCGATTCTCCCGGAGGCGAAGAAGCGGCTTCTTCGCACACAGAGCATTGTGGCGAGCGCAGGGAGCTCCTGAGAGCGGTTTGTGCCGAAAGAAGCCCGGGACCGGCACTTAGCTTCGGAGAGCTGCGTATCTGCGTCTTCTGCGTGTCTTGCCGCTCTACACTCAGCAAAAAGCTTTTCCACCATATCTTGCAAGGAGAAACTCTGCCAGGAAAGAAAACATCCAAAATCTTGTTCTAAAGCTTGCACGGGGGTCTGCAAAGCGTTTGGCAAGAATGAAAGGTAGTTGTCCAAAACTCGTTCTTTTCCAATAGAATAACCATGGAAAAGGCAGGAGAGTGGTAAAGTACTGTTTTCTCTAAGTCTGAAGGCTGCCCACACTGTGCCTGTGTGCTGCAGCTTGCATCTTCGCCTTTGGGAAGCTGCCGCTCGCCGATTCTCCCGGAGGCGAAGAAGCGGCTTCTTCGCACACAGAGCATTGTGGCGAGCGCAGGGAGCTCCTGAGAGCGGTTTGTGCCGAAAGAAGCCCGGGACCGGCACTTAGCTTCGGAGAGCTGCGTATCTGCGTCTTCTGCGTGTCTTGCCGCTCTACACTCAGCAAAAAGCTTTTCCACCATATCTTGCAAGGAGAAACTCTGCCAGGAAAGAAAACATCCAAAATCTTGTTCTAAAGCTTGCACGGGGGTCTGCAAAGCGTTTGGCAAGAATGAAAGGTAGTTGTCCAAAACTCGTTCTTTTCCAATAGAATAACCATGGAAAAGGCAGGAGAGTGGTAAAGTACTGTTTTCTCTAAGTCTGAAGGCTGCCCACACTGTGCCTGTGTGCTGCAGCTTGCATCTTCGCCTTTGGGAAGCTGCCGCTCGCCGATTCTCCCGGAGGCGAAGAAGCGGCTTCTTCGCACACAGAGCATTGTGGCGAGCGCAGGGAGCTCCTGAGAGCGGTTTGTGCCGAAAGAAGCCCGGGACCGGCACTTAGCTTCGGAGAGCTGCGTATCTGCGTCTTCTGCGTGTCTTGCCGCTCTACACTCAGCAAAAAGCTTTTCCACCATATCTTGCAAGGAGAAACTCTGCCAGGAAAGAAAACATCCAAAATCTTGTTCTAAAGCTTGCACGGGGGTCTGCAAAGCGTTTGGCAAGAATGAAAGGTAGTTGTCCAAAACTCGTTCTTTTCCAATAGAATAACCATGGAAAAGGCAGGAGAGTGGTAAAGTACTGTTTTCTCTAAGTCTGAAGGCTGCCCACACTGTGCCTGTGTGCTGCAGCTTGCATCTTCGCCTTTGGGAAGCTGCCGCTCGCCGATTCTCCCGGAGGCGAAGAAGCGGCTTCTTCGCACACAGAGCATTGTGGCGAGCGCAGGGAGCTCCTGAGAGCGGTTTGTGCCGAAAGAAGCCCGGGACCGGCACTTAGCTTCGGAGAGCTGCGTATCTGCGTCTTCTGCGTGTCTTGCCGCTCTACACTCAGCAAAAAGCTTTTCCACCATATCTTGCAAGGAGAAACTCTGCCAGGAAAGAAAACATCCAAAATCTTGTTCTAAAGCTTGCACGGGGGTCTGCAAAGCGTTTGGCAAGAATGAAAGGTAGTTGTCCAAAACTCGTTCTTTTCCAATAGAATAACCATGGAAAAGGCAGGAGAGTGGTAAAGTACTGTTTTCTCTAAGTCTGAAGGCTGCCCACACTGTGCCTGTGTGCTGCAGCTTGCATCTTCGCCTTTGGGAAGCTGCCGCTCGCCGATTCTCCCGGAGGCGAAGAAGCGGCTTCTTCGCACACAGAGCATTGTGGCGAGCGCAGGGAGCTCCTGAGAGCGGTTTGTGCCGAAAGAAGCCCGGGACCGGCACTTAGCTTCGGAGAGCTGCGTATCTGCGTCTTCTGCGTGTCTTGCCGCTCTACACTCAGCAAAAAGCTTTTCCACCATATCTTGCAAGGAGAAACTCTGCCAGGAAAGAAAACATCCAAAATCTTGTTCTAAAGCTTGCACGGGGGTCTGCAAAGCGTTTGGCAAGAATGAAAGGTAGTTGTCCAAAACTCGTTCTTTTCCAATAGAATAACCATGGAAAAGGCAGGAGAGTGGTAAAGTACTGTTTTCTCTAAGTCTGAAGGCTGCCCACACTGTGCCTGTGTGCTGCAGCTTGCATCTTCGCCTTTGGGAAGCTGCCGCTCGCCGATTCTCCCGGAGGCGAAGAAGCGGCTTCTTCGCACACAGAGCATTGTGGCGAGCGCAGGGAGCTCCTGAGAGCGGTTTGTGCCGAAAGAAGCCCGGGACCGGCACTTAGCTTCGGAGAGCTGCGTATCTGCGTCTTCTGCGTGTCTTGCCGCTCTACACTCAGCAAAAAGCTTTTCCACCATATCTTGCAAGGAGAAACTCTGCCAGGAAAGAAAACATCCAAAATCTTGTTCTAAAGCTTGCACGGGGGTCTGCAAAGCGTTTGGCAAGAATGAAAGGTAGTTGTCCAAAACTCGTTCTTTTCCAATAGAATAACCATGGAAAAGGCAGGAGAGTGGTAAAGTACTGTTTTCTCTAAGTCTGAAGGCTGCCCACACTGTGCCTGTGTGCTGCAGCTTGCATCTTCGCCTTTGGGAAGCTGCCGCTCGCCGATTCTCCCGGAGGCGAAGAAGCGGCTTCTTCGCACACAGAGCATTGTGGCGAGCGCAGGGAGCTCCTGAGAGCGGTTTGTGCCGAAAGAAGCCCGGGACCGGCACTTAGCTTCGGAGAGCTGCGTATCTGCGTCTTCTGCGTGTCTTGCCGCTCTACACTCAGCAAAAAGCTTTTCCACCATATCTTGCAAGGAGAAACTCTGCCAGGAAAGAAAACATCCAAAATCTTGTTCTAAAGCTTGCACGGGGGTCTGCAAAGCGTTTGGCAAGAATGAAAGGTAGTTGTCCAAAACTCGTTCTTTTCCAATAGAATAACCATGGAAAAGGCAGGAGAGTGGTAAAGTACTGTTTTCTCTAAGTCTGAAGGCTGCCCACACTGTGCCTGTGTGCTGCAGCTTGCATCTTCGCCTTTGGGAAGCTGCCGCTCGCCGATTCTCCCGGAGGCGAAGAAGCGGCTTCTTCGCACACAGAGCATTGTGGCGAGCGCAGGGAGCTCCTGAGAGCGGTTTGTGCCGAAAGAAGCCCGGGACCGGCACTTAGCTTCGGAGAGCTGCGTATCTGCGTCTTCTGCGTGTCTTGCCGCTCTACACTCAGCAAAAAGCTTTTCCACCATATCTTGCAAGGAGAAACTCTGCCAGGAAAGAAAACATCCAAAATCTTGTTCTAAAGCTTGCACGGGGGTCTGCAAAGCGTTTGGCAAGAATGAAAGGTAGTTGTCCAAAACTCGTTCTTTTCCAATAGAATAACCATGGAAAAGGCAGGAGAGTGGTAAAGTACTGTTTTCTCTAAGTCTGAAGGCTGCCCACACTGTGCCTGTGTGCTGCAGCTTGCATCTTCGCCTTTGGGAAGCTGCCGCTCGCCGATTCTCCCGGAGGCGAAGAAGCGGCTTCTTCGCACACAGAGCATTGTGGCGAGCGCAGGGAGCTCCTGAGAGCGGTTTGTGCCGAAAGAAGCCCGGGACCGGCACTTAGCTTCGGAGAGCTGCGTATCTGCGTCTTCTGCGTGTCTTGCCGCTCTACACTCAGCAAAAAGCTTTTCCACCATATCTTGCAAGGAGAAACTCTGCCAGGAAAGAAAACATCCAAAATCTTGTTCTAAAGCTTGCACGGGGGTCTGCAAAGCGTTTGGCAAGAATGAAAGGTAGTTGTCCAAAACTCGTTCTTTTCCAATAGAATAACCATGGAAAAGGCAGGAGAGTGGTAAAGTACTGTTTTCTCTAAGTCTGAAGGCTGCCCACACTGTGCCTGTGTGCTGCAGCTTGCATCTTCGCCTTTGGGAAGCTGCCGCTCGCCGATTCTCCCGGAGGCGAAGAAGCGGCTTCTTCGCACACAGAGCATTGTGGCGAGCGCAGGGAGCTCCTGAGAGCGGTTTGTGCCGAAAGAAGCCCGGGACCGGCACTTAGCTTCGGAGAGCTGCGTATCTGCGTCTTCTGCGTGTCTTGCCGCTCTACACTCAGCAAAAAGCTTTTCCACCATATCTTGCAAGGAGAAACTCTGCCAGGAAAGAAAACATCCAAAATCTTGTTCTAAAGCTTGCACGGGGGTCTGCAAAGCGTTTGGCAAGAATGAAAGGTAGTTGTCCAAAACTCGTTCTTTTCCAATAGAATAACCATGGAAAAGGCAGGAGAGTGGTAAAGTACTGTTTTCTCTAAGTCTGAAGGCTGCCCACACTGTGCCTGTGTGCTGCAGCTTGCATCTTCGCCTTTGGGAAGCTGCCGCTCGCCGATTCTCCCGGAGGCGAAGAAGCGGCTTCTTCGCACACAGAGCATTGTGGCGAGCGCAGGGAGCTCCTGAGAGCGGTTTGTGCCGAAAGAAGCCCGGGACCGGCACTTAGCTTCGGAGAGCTGCGTATCTGCGTCTTCTGCGTGTCTTGCCGCTCTACACTCAGCAAAAAGCTTTTCCACCATATCTTGCAAGGAGAAACTCTGCCAGGAAAGAAAACATCCAAAATCTTGTTCTAAAGCTTGCACGGGGGTCTGCAAAGCGTTTGGCAAGAATGAAAGGTAGTTGTCCAAAACTCGTTCTTTTCCAATAGAATAACCATGGAAAAGGCAGGAGAGTGGTAAAGTACTGTTTTCTCTAAGTCTGAAGGCTGCCCACACTGTGCCTGTGTGCTGCAGCTTGCATCTTCGCCTTTGGGAAGCTGCCGCTCGCCGATTCTCCCGGAGGCGAAGAAGCGGCTTCTTCGCACACAGAGCATTGTGGCGAGCGCAGGGAGCTCCTGAGAGCGGTTTGTGCCGAAAGAAGCCCGGGACCGGCACTTAGCTTCGGAGAGCTGCGTATCTGCGTCTTCTGCGTGTCTTGCCGCTCTACACTCAGCAAAAAGCTTTTCCACCATATCTTGCAAGGAGAAACTCTGCCAGGAAAGAAAACATCCAAAATCTTGTTCTAAAGCTTGCACGGGGGTCTGCAAAGCGTTTGGCAAGAATGAAAGGTAGTTGTCCAAAACTCGTTCTTTTCCAATAGAATAACCATGGAAAAGGCAGGAGAGTGGTAAAGTACTGTTTTCTCTAAGTCTGAAGGCTGCCCACACTGTGCCTGTGTGCTGCAGCTTGCATCTTCGCCTTTGGGAAGCTGCCGCTCGCCGATTCTCCCGGAGGCGAAGAAGCGGCTTCTTCGCACACAGAGCATTGTGGCGAGCGCAGGGAGCTCCTGAGAGCGGTTTGTGCCGAAAGAAGCCCGGGACCGGCACTTAGCTTCGGAGAGCTGCGTATCTGCGTCTTCTGCGTGTCTTGCCGCTCTACACTCAGCAAAAAGCTTTTCCACCATATCTTGCAAGGAGAAACTCTGCCAGGAAAGAAAACATCCAAAATCTTGTTCTAAAGCTTGCACGGGGGTCTGCAAAGCGTTTGGCAAGAATGAAAGGTAGTTGTCCAAAACTCGTTCTTTTCCAATAGAATAACCATGGAAAAGGCAGGAGAGTGGTAAAGTACTGTTTTCTCTAAGTCTGAAGGCTGCCCACACTGTGCCTGTGTGCTGCAGCTTGCATCTTCGCCTTTGGGAAGCTGCCGCTCGCCGATTCTCCCGGAGGCGAAGAAGCGGCTTCTTCGCACACAGAGCATTGTGGCGAGCGCAGGGAGCTCCTGAGAGCGGTTTGTGCCGAAAGAAGCCCGGGACCGGCACTTAGCTTCGGAGAGCTGCGTATCTGCGTCTTCTGCGTGTCTTGCCGCTCTACACTCAGCAAAAAGCTTTTCCACCATATCTTGCAAGGAGAAACTCTGCCAGGAAAGAAAACATCCAAAATCTTGTTCTAAAGCTTGCACGGGGGTCTGCAAAGCGTTTGGCAAGAATGAAAGGTAGTTGTCCAAAACTCGTTCTTTTCCAATAGAATAACCATGGAAAAGGCAGGAGAGTGGTAAAGTACTGTTTTCTCTAAGTCTGAAGGCTGCCCACACTGTGCCTGTGTGCTGCAGCTTGCATCTTCGCCTTTGGGAAGCTGCCGCTCGCCGATTCTCCCGGAGGCGAAGAAGCGGCTTCTTCGCACACAGAGCATTGTGGCGAGCGCAGGGAGCTCCTGAGAGCGGTTTGTGCCGAAAGAAGCCCGGGACCGGCACTTAGCTTCGGAGAGCTGCGTATCTGCGTCTTCTGCGTGTCTTGCCGCTCTACACTCAGCAAAAAGCTTTTCCACCATATCTTGCAAGGAGAAACTCTGCCAGGAAAGAAAACATCCAAAATCTTGTTCTAAAGCTTGCACGGGGGTCTGCAAAGCGTTTGGCAAGAATGAAAGGTAGTTGTCCAAAACTCGTTCTTTTCCAATAGAATAACCATGGAAAAGGCAGGAGAGTGGTAAAGTACTGTTTTCTCTAAGTCTGAAGGCTGCCCACACTGTGCCTGTGTGCTGCAGCTTGCATCTTCGCCTTTGGGAAGCTGCCGCTCGCCGATTCTCCCGGAGGCGAAGAAGCGGCTTCTTCGCACACAGAGCATTGTGGCGAGCGCAGGGAGCTCCTGAGAGCGGTTTGTGCCGAAAGAAGCCCGGGACCGGCACTTAGCTTCGGAGAGCTGCGTATCTGCGTCTTCTGCGTGTCTTGCCGCTCTACACTCAGCAAAAAGCTTTTCCACCATATCTTGCAAGGAGAAACTCTGCCAGGAAAGAAAACATCCAAAATCTTGTTCTAAAGCTTGCACGGGGGTCTGCAAAGCGTTTGGCAAGAATGAAAGGTAGTTGTCCAAAACTCGTTCTTTTCCAATAGAATAACCATGGAAAAGGCAGGAGAGTGGTAAAGTACTGTTTTCTCTAAGTCTGAAGGCTGCCCACACTGTGCCTGTGTGCTGCAGCTTGCATCTTCGCCTTTGGGAAGCTGCCGCTCGCCGATTCTCCCGGAGGCGAAGAAGCGGCTTCTTCGCACACAGAGCATTGTGGCGAGCGCAGGGAGCTCCTGAGAGCGGTTTGTGCCGAAAGAAGCCCGGGACCGGCACTTAGCTTCGGAGAGCTGCGTATCTGCGTCTTCTGCGTGTCTTGCCGCTCTACACTCAGCAAAAAGCTTTTCCACCATATCTTGCAAGGAGAAACTCTGCCAGGAAAGAAAACATCCAAAATCTTGTTCTAAAGCTTGCACGGGGGTCTGCAAAGCGTTTGGCAAGAATGAAAGGTAGTTGTCCAAAACTCGTTCTTTTCCAATAGAATAACCATGGAAAAGGCAGGAGAGTGGTAAAGTACTGTTTTCTCTAAGTCTGAAGGCTGCCCACACTGTGCCTGTGTGCTGCAGCTTGCATCTTCGCCTTTGGGAAGCTGCCGCTCGCCGATTCTCCCGGAGGCGAAGAAGCGGCTTCTTCGCACACAGAGCATTGTGGCGAGCGCAGGGAGCTCCTGAGAGCGGTTTGTGCCGAAAGAAGCCCGGGACCGGCACTTAGCTTCGGAGAGCTGCGTATCTGCGTCTTCTGCGTGTCTTGCCGCTCTACACTCAGCAAAAAGCTTTTCCACCATATCTTGCAAGGAGAAACTCTGCCAGGAAAGAAAACATCCAAAATCTTGTTCTAAAGCTTGCACGGGGGTCTGCAAAGCGTTTGGCAAGAATGAAAGGTAGTTGTCCAAAACTCGTTCTTTTCCAATAGAATAACCATGGAAAAGGCAGGAGAGTGGTAAAGTACTGTTTTCTCTAAGTCTGAAGGCTGCCCACACTGTGCCTGTGTGCTGCAGCTTGCATCTTCGCCTTTGGGAAGCTGCCGCTCGCCGATTCTCCCGGAGGCGAAGAAGCGGCTTCTTCGCACACAGAGCATTGTGGCGAGCGCAGGGAGCTCCTGAGAGCGGTTTGTGCCGAAAGAAGCCCGGGACCGGCACTTAGCTTCGGAGAGCTGCGTATCTGCGTCTTCTGCGTGTCTTGCCGCTCTACACTCAGCAAAAAGCTTTTCCACCATATCTTGCAAGGAGAAACTCTGCCAGGAAAGAAAACATCCAAAATCTTGTTCTAAAGCTTGCACGGGGGTCTGCAAAGCGTTTGGCAAGAATGAAAGGTAGTTGTCCAAAACTCGTTCTTTTCCAATAGAATAACCATGGAAAAGGCAGGAGAGTGGTAAAGTACTGTTTTCTCTAAGTCTGAAGGCTGCCCACACTGTGCCTGTGTGCTGCAGCTTGCATCTTCGCCTTTGGGAAGCTGCCGCTCGCCGATTCTCCCGGAGGCGAAGAAGCGGCTTCTTCGCACACAGAGCATTGTGGCGAGCGCAGGGAGCTCCTGAGAGCGGTTTGTGCCGAAAGAAGCCCGGGACCGGCACTTAGCTTCGGAGAGCTGCGTATCTGCGTCTTCTGCGTGTCTTGCCGCTCTACACTCAGCAAAAAGCTTTTCCACCATATCTTGCAAGGAGAAACTCTGCCAGGAAAGAAAACATCCAAAATCTTGTTCTAAAGCTTGCACGGGGGTCTGCAAAGCGTTTGGCAAGAATGAAAGGTAGTTGTCCAAAACTCGTTCTTTTCCAATAGAATAACCATGGAAAAGGCAGGAGAGTGGTAAAGTACTGTTTTCTCTAAGTCTGAAGGCTGCCCACACTGTGCCTGTGTGCTGCAGCTTGCATCTTCGCCTTTGGGAAGCTGCCGCTCGCCGATTCTCCCGGAGGCGAAGAAGCGGCTTCTTCGCACACAGAGCATTGTGGCGAGCGCAGGGAGCTCCTGAGAGCGGTTTGTGCCGAAAGAAGCCCGGGACCGGCACTTAGCTTCGGAGAGCTGCGTATCTGCGTCTTCTGCGTGTCTTGCCGCTCTACACTCAGCAAAAAGCTTTTCCACCATATCTTGCAAGGAGAAACTCTGCCAGGAAAGAAAACATCCAAAATCTTGTTCTAAAGCTTGCACGGGGGTCTGCAAAGCGTTTGGCAAGAATGAAAGGTAGTTGTCCAAAACTCGTTCTTTTCCAATAGAATAACCATGGAAAAGGCAGGAGAGTGGTAAAGTACTGTTTTCTCTAAGTCTGAAGGCTGCCCACACTGTGCCTGTGTGCTGCAGCTTGCATCTTCGCCTTTGGGAAGCTGCCGCTCGCCGATTCTCCCGGAGGCGAAGAAGCGGCTTCTTCGCACACAGAGCATTGTGGCGAGCGCAGGGAGCTCCTGAGAGCGGTTTGTGCCGAAAGAAGCCCGGGACCGGCACTTAGCTTCGGAGAGCTGCGTATCTGCGTCTTCTGCGTGTCTTGCCGCTCTACACTCAGCAAAAAGCTTTTCCACCATATCTTGCAAGGAGAAACTCTGCCAGGAAAGAAAACATCCAAAATCTTGTTCTAAAGCTTGCACGGGGGTCTGCAAAGCGTTTGGCAAGAATGAAAGGTAGTTGTCCAAAACTCGTTCTTTTCCAATAGAATAACCATGGAAAAGGCAGGAGAGTGGTAAAGTACTGTTTTCTCTAAGTCTGAAGGCTGCCCACACTGTGCCTGTGTGCTGCAGCTTGCATCTTCGCCTTTGGGAAGCTGCCGCTCGCCGATTCTCCCGGAGGCGAAGAAGCGGCTTCTTCGCACACAGAGCATTGTGGCGAGCGCAGGGAGCTCCTGAGAGCGGTTTGTGCCGAAAGAAGCCCGGGACCGGCACTTAGCTTCGGAGAGCTGCGTATCTGCGTCTTCTGCGTGTCTTGCCGCTCTACACTCAGCAAAAAGCTTTTCCACCATATCTTGCAAGGAGAAACTCTGCCAGGAAAGAAAACATCCAAAATCTTGTTCTAAAGCTTGCACGGGGGTCTGCAAAGCGTTTGGCAAGAATGAAAGGTAGTTGTCCAAAACTCGTTCTTTTCCAATAGAATAACCATGGAAAAGGCAGGAGAGTGGTAAAGTACTGTTTTCTCTAAGTCTGAAGGCTGCCCACACTGTGCCTGTGTGCTGCAGCTTGCATCTTCGCCTTTGGGAAGCTGCCGCTCGCCGATTCTCCCGGAGGCGAAGAAGCGGCTTCTTCGCACACAGAGCATTGTGGCGAGCGCAGGGAGCTCCTGAGAGCGGTTTGTGCCGAAAGAAGCCCGGGACCGGCACTTAGCTTCGGAGAGCTGCGTATCTGCGTCTTCTGCGTGTCTTGCCGCTCTACACTCAGCAAAAAGCTTTTCCACCATATCTTGCAAGGAGAAACTCTGCCAGGAAAGAAAACATCCAAAATCTTGTTCTAAAGCTTGCACGGGGGTCTGCAAAGCGTTTGGCAAGAATGAAAGGTAGTTGTCCAAAACTCGTTCTTTTCCAATAGAATAACCATGGAAAAGGCAGGAGAGTGGTAAAGTACTGTTTTCTCTAAGTCTGAAGGCTGCCCACACTGTGCCTGTGTGCTGCAGCTTGCATCTTCGCCTTTGGGAAGCTGCCGCTCGCCGATTCTCCCGGAGGCGAAGAAGCGGCTTCTTCGCACACAGAGCATTGTGGCGAGCGCAGGGAGCTCCTGAGAGCGGTTTGTGCCGAAAGAAGCCCGGGACCGGCACTTAGCTTCGGAGAGCTGCGTATCTGCGTCTTCTGCGTGTCTTGCCGCTCTACACTCAGCAAAAAGCTTTTCCACCATATCTTGCAAGGAGAAACTCTGCCAGGAAAGAAAACATCCAAAATCTTGTTCTAAAGCTTGCACGGGGGTCTGCAAAGCGTTTGGCAAGAATGAAAGGTAGTTGTCCAAAACTCGTTCTTTTCCAATAGAATAACCATGGAAAAGGCAGGAGAGTGGTAAAGTACTGTTTTCTCTAAGTCTGAAGGCTGCCCACACTGTGCCTGTGTGCTGCAGCTTGCATCTTCGCCTTTGGGAAGCTGCCGCTCGCCGATTCTCCCGGAGGCGAAGAAGCGGCTTCTTCGCACACAGAGCATTGTGGCGAGCGCAGGGAGCTCCTGAGAGCGGTTTGTGCCGAAAGAAGCCCGGGACCGGCACTTAGCTTCGGAGAGCTGCGTATCTGCGTCTTCTGCGTGTCTTGCCGCTCTACACTCAGCAAAAAGCTTTTCCACCATATCTTGCAAGGAGAAACTCTGCCAGGAAAGAAAACATCCAAAATCTTGTTCTAAAGCTTGCACGGGGGTCTGCAAAGCGTTTGGCAAGAATGAAAGGTAGTTGTCCAAAACTCGTTCTTTTCCAATAGAATAACCATGGAAAAGGCAGGAGAGTGGTAAAGTACTGTTTTCTCTAAGTCTGAAGGCTGCCCACACTGTGCCTGTGTGCTGCAGCTTGCATCTTCGCCTTTGGGAAGCTGCCGCTCGCCGATTCTCCCGGAGGCGAAGAAGCGGCTTCTTCGCACACAGAGCATTGTGGCGAGCGCAGGGAGCTCCTGAGAGCGGTTTGTGCCGAAAGAAGCCCGGGACCGGCACTTAGCTTCGGAGAGCTGCGTATCTGCGTCTTCTGCGTGTCTTGCCGCTCTACACTCAGCAAAAAGCTTTTCCACCATATCTTGCAAGGAGAAACTCTGCCAGGAAAGAAAACATCCAAAATCTTGTTCTAAAGCTTGCACGGGGGTCTGCAAAGCGTTTGGCAAGAATGAAAGGTAGTTGTCCAAAACTCGTTCTTTTCCAATAGAATAACCATGGAAAAGGCAGGAGAGTGGTAAAGTACTGTTTTCTCTAAGTCTGAAGGCTGCCCACACTGTGCCTGTGTGCTGCAGCTTGCATCTTCGCCTTTGGGAAGCTGCCGCTCGCCGATTCTCCCGGAGGCGAAGAAGCGGCTTCTTCGCACACAGAGCATTGTGGCGAGCGCAGGGAGCTCCTGAGAGCGGTTTGTGCCGAAAGAAGCCCGGGACCGGCACTTAGCTTCGGAGAGCTGCGTATCTGCGTCTTCTGCGTGTCTTGCCGCTCTACACTCAGCAAAAAGCTTTTCCACCATATCTTGCAAGGAGAAACTCTGCCAGGAAAGAAAACATCCAAAATCTTGTTCTAAAGCTTGCACGGGGGTCTGCAAAGCGTTTGGCAAGAATGAAAGGTAGTTGTCCAAAACTCGTTCTTTTCCAATAGAATAACCATGGAAAAGGCAGGAGAGTGGTAAAGTACTGTTTTCTCTAAGTCTGAAGGCTGCCCACACTGTGCCTGTGTGCTGCAGCTTGCATCTTCGCCTTTGGGAAGCTGCCGCTCGCCGATTCTCCCGGAGGCGAAGAAGCGGCTTCTTCGCACACAGAGCATTGTGGCGAGCGCAGGGAGCTCCTGAGAGCGGTTTGTGCCGAAAGAAGCCCGGGACCGGCACTTAGCTTCGGAGAGCTGCGTATCTGCGTCTTCTGCGTGTCTTGCCGCTCTACACTCAGCAAAAAGCTTTTCCACCATATCTTGCAAGGAGAAACTCTGCCAGGAAAGAAAACATCCAAAATCTTGTTCTAAAGCTTGCACGGGGGTCTGCAAAGCGTTTGGCAAGAATGAAAGGTAGTTGTCCAAAACTCGTTCTTTTCCAATAGAATAACCATGGAAAAGGCAGGAGAGTGGTAAAGTACTGTTTTCTCTAAGTCTGAAGGCTGCCCACACTGTGCCTGTGTGCTGCAGCTTGCATCTTCGCCTTTGGGAAGCTGCCGCTCGCCGATTCTCCCGGAGGCGAAGAAGCGGCTTCTTCGCACACAGAGCATTGTGGCGAGCGCAGGGAGCTCCTGAGAGCGGTTTGTGCCGAAAGAAGCCGGGACCGGCACTTAGCTTCGGAGAGCTGCGTATCTGCGTCTTCTGCGTGTCTTGCCGCTCTACACTCAGCAAAAAGCTTTTCCACCATATCTTGCAAGGAGAAACTCTGCCAGGAAAGAAAACATCCAAAATCTTGTTCTAAAGCTTGCACGGGGGTCTGCAAAGCGTTTGGCAAGAATGAAAGGTAGTTGTCCAAAACTCGTTCTTTTCCAATAGAATAACCATGGAAAAGGCAGGAGAGTTGGTAAAGTACTGTTTTCTCTAAGTCTGAAGGCTGCCCACACTGTGCCTGTGTGCTGCAGCTTGCATCTTCGCCTTTGGGAAGCTGCCGCTCGCCGATTCTCCCGGAGGCGAAGAAGCGGCTTCTTCGCACACAGAGCATTGTGGCGAGCGCAGGGAGCTCCTGAGAGCGGTTTGTGCCGAAAGAAGCCCGGGACCGGCACTTAGCTTCGGAGAGCTGCGTATCTGCGTCTTCTGCGTGTCTTGCCGCTCTACACTCAGCAAAAAGCTTTTCCACCATATCTTGCAAGGAGAAACTCTGCCAGGAAAGAAAACATCCAAAATCTTGTTCTAAAGCTTGCACGGGGGTCTGCAAAGCGTTTGGCAAGAATGAAAGGTAGTTGTCCAAAACTCGTTCTTTTCCAATAGAATAACCATGGAAAAGGCAGGAGAGTGGTAAAGTACTGTTTTCTCTAAGTCTGAAGGCTGCCCACACTGTGCCTGAGTGCTGCAGCTTGCATCTTCGCCTTTGGGAAGCTGCCGCTCGCCGATTCTCCCGGAGGCGAAGAAGCGGCTTCTTCGCACACAGAGCATTGTGGCGAGCGCAGGGAGCTCCTGAGAGCGGTTTGTGCCGAAAGAAGCCCGGGACCGGCACTTAGCTTCGGAGAGCTGCGTATCTGCGTCTTCTGCGTGTCTTGCCGCTCTACACTCAGCAAAAAGCTTTTCCACCATATCTTGCAAGGAGAAACTCTGCCAGGAAAGAAAACATCCAAAATCTTGTTCTAAAGCTTGCACGGGGGTCTGCAAAGCGTTTGGCAAGAATGAAAGGTAGTTGTCCAAAACTCGTTCTTTTCCAATAGAATAACCATGGAAAAGGCAGGAGAGTGGTAAAGTACTGTTTTCTCTAAGTCTGAAGGCTGCCCACACTGTGCCTGTGTGCTGCAGCTTGCATCTTCGCCTTTGGGAAGCTGCCGCTCGCCGATTCTCCCGGAGGCGAAGAAGCGGCTTCTTCGCACACAGAGCATTGTGGCGAGCGCAGGGAGCTCCTGAGAGCGGTTTGTGCCGAAAGAAGCCCGGGACCGGCACTTAGCTTCGGAGAGCTGCGTATCTGCGTCTTCTGCGTGTCTTGCCGCTCTACACTCAGCAAAAAGCTTTTCCACCATATCTTGCAAGGAGAAACTCTGCCAGGAAAGAAAACATCCAAAATCTTGTTCTAAAGCTTGCACGGGGGTCTGCAAAGCGTTTGGCAAGAATGAAAGGTAGTTGTCCAAAACTCGTTCTTTTCCAATAGAATAACCATGGAAAAGGCAGGAGAGTGGTAAAGTACTGTTTTCTCTAAGTCTGAAGGCTGCCCACACTGTGCCTGTGTGCTGCAGCTTGCATCTTCGCCTTTGGGAAGCTGCCGCTCGCCGATTCTCCCGGAGGCGAAGAAGCGGCTTCTTCGCACACAGAGCATTGTGGCGAGCGCAGGGAGCTCCTGAGAGCGGTTTGTGCCGAAAGAAGCCCGGGACCGGCACTTAGCTTCGGAGAGCTGCGTATCTGCGTCTTCTGCGTGTCTTGCCGCTCTACACTCAGCAAAAAGCTTTTCCACCATATCTTGCAAGGAGAAACTCTGCCAGGAAAGAAAACATCCAAAATCTTGTTCTAAAGCTTGCACGGGGGTCTGCAAAGCGTTTGGCAAGAATGAAAGGTAGTTGTCCAAAACTCGTTCTTTTCCAATAGAATAACCATGGAAAAGGCAGGAGAGTGGTAAAGTACTGTTTTCTCTAAGTCTGAAGGCTGCCCACACTGTGCCTGTGTGCTGCAGCTTGCATCTTCGCCTTTGGGAAGCTGCCGCTCGCCGATTCTCCCGGAGGCGAAGAAGCGGCTTCTTCGCACACAGAGCATTGTGGCGAGCGCAGGGAGCTCCTGAGAGCGGTTTGTGCCGAAAGAAGCCCGGGACCGGCACTTAGCTTCGGAGAGCTGCGTATCTGCGTCTTCTGCGTGTCTTGCCGCTCTACACTCAGCAAAAAGCTTTTCCACCATATCTTGCAAGGAGAAACTCTGCCAGGAAAGAAAACATCCAAAATCTTGTTCTAAAGCTTGCACGGGGGTCTGCAAAGCGTTTGGCAAGAATGAAAGGTAGTTGTCCAAAACTCGTTCTTTTCCAATAGAATAACCATGGAAAAGGCAGGAGAGTGGTAAAGTACTGTTTTCTCTAAGTCTGAAGGCTGCCCACACTGTGCCTGTGTGCTGCAGCTTGCATCTTCGCCTTTGGGAAGCTGCCGCTCGCCGATTCTCCCGGAGGCGAAGAAGCGGCTTCTTCGCACACAGAGCATTGTGGCGAGCGCAGGGAGCTCCTGAGAGCGGTTTGTGCCGAAAGAAGCCCGGGACCGGCACTTAGCTTCGGAGAGCTGCGTATCTGCGTCTTCTGCGTGTCTTGCCGCTCTACACTCAGCAAAAAGCTTTTCCACCATATCTTGCAAGGAGAAACTCTGCAGGAAAGAAAACATCCAAAATCTTGTTCTAAAGCTTGCACGGGGGTCTGCAAAGCGTTTGGCAAGAATGAAAGGTAGTTGTCCAAAACTCGTTCTTTTCCAATAGAATAACCATGGAAAAGGCAGGAGAGTGGTAAAGTACTGTTTTCTCTAAGTCTGAAGGCTGCCCACACTGTGCCTGTGTGCTGCAGCTTGCATCTTCGCCTTTGGGAAGCTGCCGCTCGCCGATTCTCCCGGAGGCGAAGAAGCGGCTTCTTCGCACACAGAGCATTGTGGCGAGCGCAGGGAGCTCCTGAGAGCGGTTTGTGCCGAAAGAAGCCCGGGACCGGCACTTAGCTTCGGAGAGCTGCGTATCTGCGTCTTCTGCGTGTCTTGCCGCTCTACACTCAGCAAAAAGCTTTTCCACCATATCTTGCAAGGAGAAACTCTGCCAGGAAAGAAAACATCCAAAATCTTGTTCTAAAGCTTGCACGGGGGTCTGCAAAGCGTTTGGCAAGAATGAAAGGTAGTTGTCCAAAACTCGTTCTTTTCCAATAGAATAACCATGGAAAAGGCAGGAGAGTGGTAAAGTACTGTTTTCTCTAAGTCTGAAGGCTGCCCACACTGTGCCTGTGTGCTGCAGCTTGCATCTTCGCCTTTGGGAAGCTGCCGCTCGCCGATTCTCCCGGAGGCGAAGAAGCGGCTTCTTCGCACACAGAGCATTGTGGCGAGCGCAGGGAGCTCCTGAGAGCGGTTTGTGCCGAAAGAAGCCCGGGACCGGCACTTAGCTTCGGAGAGCTGCGTATCTGCGTCTTCTGCGTGTCTTGCCGCTCTACACTCAGCAAAAAGCTTTTCCACCATATCTTGCAAGGAGAAACTCTGCCAGGAAAGAAAACATCCAAAATCTTGTTCTAAAGCTTGCACGGGGGTCTGCAAAGCGTTTGGCAAGAATGAAAGGTAGTTGTCCAAAACTCGTTCTTTTCCAATAGAATAACCATGGAAAAGGCAGGAGAGTGGTAAAGTACTGTTTTCTCTAAGTCTGAAGGCTGCCCACACTGTGCCTGTGTGCTGCAGCTTGCATCTTCGCCTTTGGGAAGCTGCCGCTCGCCGATTCTCCCGGAGGCGAAGAAGCGGCTTCTTCGCACACAGAGCATTGTGGCGAGCGCAGGGAGCTCCTGAGAGCGGTTTGTGCCGAAAGAAGCCCGGGACCGGCACTTAGCTTCGGAGAGCTGCGTATCTGCGTCTTCTGCGTGTCTTGCCGCTCTACACTCAGCAAAAAGCTTTTCCACCATATCTTGCAAGGAGAAACTCTGCCAGGAAAGAAAACATCCAAAATCTTGTTCTAAAGCTTGCACGGGGGTCTGCAAAGCGTTTGGCAAGAATGAAAGGTAGTTGTCCAAAACTCGTTCTTTTCCAATAGAATAACCATGGAAAAGGCAGGAGAGTGGTAAAGTACTGTTTTCTCTAAGTCTGAAGGCTGCCCACACTGTGCCTGTGTGCTGCAGCTTGCATCTTCGCCTTTGGGAAGCTGCCGCTCGCCGATTCTCCCGGAGGCGAAGAAGCGGCTTCTTCGCACACAGAGCATTGTGGCGAGCGCAGGGAGCTCCTGAGAGCGGTTTGTGCCGAAAGAAGCCCGGGACCGGCACTTAGCTTCGGAGAGCTGCGTATCTGCGTCTTCTGCGTGTCTTGCCGCTCTACACTCAGCAAAAAGCTTTTCCACCATATCTTGCAAGGAGAAACTCTGCCAGGAAAGAAAACATCCAAAATCTTGTTCTAAAGCTTGCACGGGGGTCTGCAAAGCGTTTGGCAAGAATGAAAGGTAGTTGTCCAAAACTCGTTCTTTTCCAATAGAATAACCATGGAAAAGGCAGGAGAGTGGTAAAGTACTGTTTTCTCTAAGTCTGAAGGCTGCCCACACTGTGCCTGTGTGCTGCAGCTTGCATCTTCGCCTTTGGGAAGCTGCCGCTCGCCGATTCTCCCGGAGGCGAAGAAGCGGCTTCTTCGCACACAGAGCATTGTGGCGAGCGCAGGGAGCTCCTGAGAGCGGTTTGTGCCGAAAGAAGCCCGGGACCGGCACTTAGCTTCGGAGAGCTGCGTATCTGCGTCTTCTGCGTGTCTTGCCGCTCTACACTCAGCAAAAAGCTTTTCCACCATATCTTGCAAGGAGAAACTCTGCCAGGAAAGAAAACATCCAAAATCTTGTTCTAAAGCTTGCACGGGGGTCTGCAAAGCGTTTGGCAAGAATGAAAGGTAGTTGTCCAAAACTCGTTCTTTTCCAATAGAATAACCATGGAAAAGGCAGGAGAGTGGTAAAGTACTGTTTTCTCTAAGTCTGAAGGCTGCCCACACTGTGCCTGTGTGCTGCAGCTTGCATCTTCGCCTTTGGGAAGCTGCCGCTCGCCGATTCTCCCGGAGGCGAAGAAGCGGCTTCTTCGCACACAGAGCATTGTGGCGAGCGCAGGGAGCTCCTGAGAGCGGTTTGTGCCGAAAGAAGCCCGGGACCGGCACTTAGCTTCGGAGAGCTGCGTATCTGCGTCTTCTGCGTGTCTTGCCGCTCTACACTCTAAAGCTTTTCCACCATATCTTGCAAAAGAAACTCTGCCAGGAAAGAAAACATCCAAAATCTTGTTCTAAAGCTTGCAGGGGTCTGCAAAGCGTTTAGAAAAGCTTGGATGTTTTCTTTCCAATAGAGTAACCATGGCAAGGCAGGAGGTGGTAAAGTACTGTTTTCTCTAAGTCTGAAGGCTGCCAACACTGTGCCTGTGTGCTGCAGCTTGCATCTTCGCCTTTGGGAAGCTGCCGCTCGCCGATTCTCCCGGAGGCGAAGAAGCGGCTTCTTCACAGAGCTCCGCAGCGCTCTCCTGAGAGCGGTTTGTGCCGAAAGAAGCCGGGACGGCACTTAGCTTCGGAGAGTATCTGCGTGCTGCGCTTCCAAAGGCAGAAGTGCAAGCTCAGCACCGGCACAGTCTGGGCAGCTTCAGACTTAAAGAAAACAGTACTTTACCACTCTAAAGCTTTTCCATATATTCATTGGAAAAGAAGGAGTTGTGGAAAACTACTTTTTATTCTTGCCAAACGCTTTGCAGACCCCCGTGCAAGCTTTAGAACAAGATTTTGGATGTTTTCTTTCCTGGCAGAGTTTCTCCTTGCAAGATATGGTGGAAAAGCTTTTTGCTGAGTGTAGAGCGGCAAGACACGCAGAAGACGCAGATACGCAGCTCTCCGAAGCTAAGTGCCGGTCCCGGGCTTCTTTCGGCACAAACCGCTCTCAGGAGCTCCCTGCGCTCGCCACAATGCTCTGTGTGCGAAGAAGCCGCTTCTTCGCCTCCGGGAGAATCGGCGAGCGGCAGCTTCCCAAAGGCGAAGATGCAAGCTGCAGCACACAGGCACAGTGTGGGCAGCCTTCAGACTTAGAGAAAACAGTACTTTACCACTCTCCTGCCTTTTCCATGGTTATTCTATTGGAAAAGAACGAGTTTTGGACAACTACCTTTCATTCTTGCCAAACGCTTTGCAGACCCCCGTGCAAGCTTTAGAACAAGATTTTGGATGTTTTCTTTCCTGGCAGAGTTTCTCCTTGCAAGATATGGCTGGAAAAGCTTTTTGCTGAGTGTAGAGCGGCAAGACACGCAGAAGACGCAGATACGCAGCTCTCCGAAGCTAAGTGCCGGTCCCGGGCTTCTTTCGGCACAAACCGCTCTCAGGAGCTCCCTGCGCTCGCCACAATGCTCTGTGTGCGAAGAAGCCGCTTCTTCGCCTCCGGGAGAATCGGCGAGCGGCAGCTTCCCAAAGGCGAAGATGCAAGCTGCAGCACACAGGCACAGTGTGGGCAGCCTTCAGACTTAGAGAAAACAGTACTTTACCACTCTCCTGCCTTTTCCATGGTTATTCTATTGGAAAAGAACGAGTTTTGGACAACTACCTTTCATTCTTGCCAAACGCTTTGCAGACCCCCGTGCAAGCTTTAGAACAAGATTTTGGATGTTTTCTTTCCTGGCAGAGTTTCTCCTTGCAAGATATGGTGGAAAAGCTTTTTGCTGAGTGTAGAGCGGCAAGACACGCAGAAGACGCAGATACGCAGCTCTCCGAAGCTAAGTGCCGGTCCCGGGCTTCTTTCGGCACAAACCGCTCTCAGGAGCTCCCTGCGCTCGCCACAATGCTCTGTGTGCGAAGAAGCCGCTTCTTCGCCTCCGGGAGAATCGGCGAGCGGCAGCTTCCCAAAGGCGAAGATGCAAGCTGCAGCACACAGGCACAGTGTGGGCAGCCTTCAGACTTAGAGAAAACAGTACTTTACCACTCTCCTGCCTTTTCCATGGTTATTCTATTGGAAAAGAACGAGTTTTGGACAACTACCTTTCATTCTTGCCAAACGCTTTGCAGACCCCCGTGCAAGCTTTAGAACAAGATTTTGGATGTTTTCTTTCCTGGCAGAGTTTCTCCTTGCAAGATATGCTGGAAAAGCTTTTGCTGAGTGTAGAGCGGCAAGACACGCAGAAGACGCAGATACGCAGCTCTCCGAAGCTAAGTGCCGGTCCCGGGCTTCTTTCGGCACAAACCGCTCTCAGGAGCTCCCTGCGCTCGCCACAATGCTCTGTGTGCGAAGAAGCCGCTTCTTCGCCTCCGGGAGAATCGGCGAGCGGCAGCTTCCCAAAGGCGAAGATGCAAGCTGCAGCACACAGGCACAGTGTGGGCAGCCTTCAGACTTAGAGAAAACAGTACTTTACCACTCTCCTGCCTTTTCCATGGTTATTCTATTGGAAAAGAACGAGTTTTGGACAACTACCTTTCATTCTTGCCAAACGCTTTGCAGACCCCCGTGCAAGCTTTAGAACAAGATTTTGGATGTTTTCTTTCCTGGCAGAGTTTCTCCTTGCAAGATATGGTGGAAAAGCTTTTTGCTGAGTGTAGAGCGGCAAGACACGCAGAAGACGCAGATACGCAGCTCTCCGAAGCTAAGTGCCGGTCCCGGGCTTCTTTCGGCACAAACCGCTCTCAGGAGCTCCCTGCGCTCGCCACAATGCTCTGTGTGCGAAGAAGCCGCTTCTTCGCCTCCGGGAGAATCGGCGAGCGGCAGCTTCCCAAAGGCGAAGATGCAAGCTGCAGCACACAGGCACAGTGTGGGCAGCCTTCAGACTTAGAGAAAACAGTACTTTACCACTCTCCTGCCTTTTCCATGGTTATTCTATTGGAAAAGAACGAGTTTTGGACAACTACCTTTCATTCTTGCCAAACGCTTTGCAGACCCCCGTGCAAGCTTTAGAACAAGATTTTGGATGTTTTCTTTCCTGGCAGAGTTCTCCTTGCAAGATATGGTGGGAAAAGCTTTTTGCTGAGTGTAGAGCGGCAAGACACGCAGAAGACGCAGATACGCAGCTCTCCGAAGCTAAGTGCCGGTCCCGGGCTTCTTTCGGCACAAACCGCTCTCAGGAGCTCCCTGCGCTCGCCACAATGCTCTGTGTGCGAAGAAGCCGCTTCTTCGCCTCCGGGAGAATCGGCGAGCGGCAGCTTCCCAAAGGCGAAGATGCAAGCTGCAGCACACAGGCACAGTGTGGGCAGCCTTCAGACTTAGAGAAAACAGTACTTTACCACTCTCCTGCCTTTTCCATGGTTATTCTATTGGAAAAGAACGAGTTTTGGACAACTACCTTTCATTCTTGCCAAACGCTTTGCAGACCCCCGTGCAAGCTTTAGAACAAGATTTTGGATGTTTTCTTTCCTGGCAGAGTTTCTCCTTGCAAGATATGGTGGAAAAGCTTTTTGCTGAGTGTAGAGCGGCAAGACACGCAGAAGACGCAGATACGCAGCTCTCCGAAGCTAAGTGCCGGTCCCGGGCTTCTTTCGGCACAAACCGCTCTCAGGAGCTCCCTGCGCTCGCCACAATGCTCTGTGTGCGAAGAAGCCGCTTCTTCGCCTCCGGGAGAATCGGCGAGCGGCAGCTTCCAAAGGCGAAGATGCAAGCTGCAGCACACAGGCACAGTGTGGGCAGCCTTCAGACTTAGAGAAAACAGTACTTTACCACTCTCCTGCCTTTTCCATGGTTATTCTATTGGAAAAGAACGAGTTTTGGACAACTACCTTTCATTCTTGCCAAACGCTTTGCAGACCCCCGTGCAAGCTTTAGAACAAGATTTTGGATGTTTTCTTTCCTGGCAGAGTTTCTCCTTGCAAGATATGGTGGAAAAGCTTTTTGCTGAGTGTAGAGCGGCAAGACACGCAGAAGACGCAGATACGCAGCTCTCCGAAGCTAAGTGCCGGTCCCGGGCTTCTTTCGGCACAAACCGCTCTCAGGAGCTCCCTGCGCTCGCCACAATGCTCTGTGTGCGAAGAAGCCGCTTCTTCGCCTCCGGGAGAATCGGCGAGCGGCAGCTTCCCAAAGGCGAAGATGCAAGCTGCAGCACACAGGCACAGTGTGGGCAGCCTTCAGACTTAGAGAAAACAGTACTTTACCACTCTCCTGCCTTTTCCATGGTTATTCTATTGGAAAAGAACGAGTTTTGGACAACTACCTTTCATTCTTGCCAAACGCTTTGCAGACCCCCGTGCAAGCTTTAGAACAAGATTTTGGATGTTTTCTTTCCTGGCAGAGTTTCTCCTTGCAAGATATGGTGGAAAAGCTTTTTGCTGAGTGTAGAGCGGCAAGACACGCAGAAGACGCAGATACGCAGCTCTCCGAAGCTAAGTGCCGGTCCCGGGCTTCTTTCGGCACAAACCGCTCTCAGGAGCTCCCTGCGCTCGCCACAATGCTCTGTGTGCGAAGAAGCCGCTTCTTCGCCTCCGGGAGAATCGGCGAGCGGCAGCTTCCCAAAGGCGAAGATGCAAGCTGCAGCACACAGGCACAGTGTGGGCAGCCTTCAGACTTAGAGAAAACAGTACTTTACCACTCTCCTGCCTTTTCCATGGTTATTCTATTGGAAAAGAACGAGTTTTGGACAACTACCTTTCATTCTTGCCAAACGCTTTGCAGACCCCCGTGCAAGCTTTAGAACAAGATTTTGGATGTTTTCTTTCCTGGCAGAGTTTCTCCTTGCAAGATATGGTGGAAAAGCTTTTTGCTGAGTGTAGAGCGGCAAGACACGCAGAAGACGCAGATACGCAGCTCTCCGAAGCTAAGTGCCGGTCCCGGGCTTCTTTCGGCACAAACCGCTCTCAGGAGCTCCCTGCGCTCGCCACAATGCTCTGTGTGCGAAGAAGCCGCTTCTTCGCCTCCGGGAGAATCGGCGAGCGGCAGCTTCCCAAAGGCGAAGATGCAAGCTGCAGCACACAGGCACAGTGTGGGCAGCCTTCAGACTTAGAGAAAACAGTACTTTACCACTCTCCTGCCTTTTCCATGGTTATTCTATTGGAAAAGAACGAGTTTTGGACAACTACCTTTCATTCTTGCCAAACGCTTTGCAGACCCCCGTGCAAGCTTTAGAACAAGATTTTGGATGTTTTCTTTCCTGGCAGAGTTTCTCCTTGCAAGATATGGTGGAAAAGCTTTTTGCTGAGTGTAGAGCGGCAAGACACGCAGAAGACGCAGATACGCAGCTCTCCGAAGCTAAGTGCCGGTCCCGGGCTTCTTTCGGCACAAACCGCTCTCAGGAGCTCCCTGCGCTCGCCACAATGCTCTGTGTGCGAAGAAGCCGCTTCTTCGCCTCCGGGAGAATCGGCGAGCGGCAGCTTCCCAAAGGCGAAGATGCAAGCTGCAGCACACAGGCACAGTGTGGGCAGCCTTCAGACTTAGAGAAAACAGTACTTTACCACTCTCCTGCCTTTTCCATGGTTATTCTATTGGAAAAGAACGAGTTTTGGACAACTACCTTTCATTCTTGCCAAACGCTTTGCAGACCCCCGTGCAAGCTTTAGAACAAGATTTTGGATGTTTTCTTTCCTGGCAGAGTTTCTCCTTGCAAGATATGGTGGAAAAGCTTTTTGCTGAGTGTAGAGCGGCAAGACACGCAGAAGACGCAGATACGCAGCTCTCCGAAGCTAAGTGCCGGTCCCGGGCTTCTTTCGGCACAAACCGCTCTCAGGAGCTCCCTGCGCTCGCCACAATGCTCTGTGTGCGAAGAAGCCGCTTCTTCGCCTCCGGGAGAATCGGCGAGCGGCAGCTTCCCAAAGGCGAAGATGCAAGCTGCAGCACACAGGCACAGTGTGGGCAGCCTTCAGACTTAGAGAAAACAGTACTTTACCACTCTCCTGCCTTTTCCATGGTTATTCTATTGGAAAAGAACGAGTTTTGGACAACTACCTTTCATTCTTGCCAAACGCTTTGCAGACCCCCGTGCAAGCTTTAGAACAAGATTTTGGATGTTTTCTTTCCTGGCAGAGTTTCTCCTTGCAAGATATGCTGGAAAAGCTTTTTGCTGAGTGTAGAGCGGCAAGACACGCAGAAGACGCAGATACGCAGCTCTCCGAAGCTAAGTGCCGGTCCCGGGCTTCTTTCGGCACAAACCGCTCTCAGGAGCTCCCTGCGCTCGCCACAATGCTCTGTGTGCGAAGAAGCCGCTTCTTCGCCTCCGGGAGAATCGGCGAGCGGCAGCTTCCCAAAGGCGAAGATGCAAGCTGCAGCACACAGGCACAGTGTGGGCAGCCTTCAGACTTAGAGAAAACAGTACTTTACCACTCTCCTGCCTTTTCCATGGTTATTCTATTGGAAAAGAACGAGTTTTGGACAACTACCTTTCATTCTTGCCAAACGCTTTGCAGACCCCCGTGCAAGCTTTAGAACAAGATTTTGGATGTTTTCTTTCCTGGCAGAGTTTCTCCTTGCAAGATATGGTGGAAAAGCTTTTTGCTGAGTGTAGAGCGGCAAGACACGCAGAAGACGCAGATACGCAGCTCTCCGAAGCTAAGTGCCGGTCCCGGGCTTCTTTCGGCACAAACCGCTCTCAGGAGCTCCCTGCGCTCGCCACAATGCTCTGTGTGCGAAGAAGCCGCTTCTTCGCCTCCGGGAGAATCGGCGAGCGGCAGCTTCCCAAAGGCGAAGATGCAAGCTGCAGCACACAGGCACAGTGTGGGCAGCCTTCAGACTTAGAGAAAACAGTACTTTACCACTCTCCTGCCTTTTCCATGGTTATTCTATTGGAAAAGAACGAGTTTTGGACAACTACCTTTCATTCTTGCCAAACGCTTTGCAGACCCCCGTGCAAGCTTTAGAACAAGATTTTGGATGTTTTCTTTCCTGGCAGAGTTTCTCCTTGCAAGATATGGTGGAAAAGCTTTTTGCTGAGTGTAGAGCGGCAAGACACGCAGAAGACGCAGATACGCAGCTCTCCGAAGCTAAGTGCCGGTCCCGGGCTTCTTTCGGCACAAACCGCTCTCAGGAGCTCCCTGCGCTCGCCACAATGCTCTGTGTGCGAAGAAGCCGCTTCTTCGCCTCCGGGAGAATCGGCGAGCGGCAGCTTCCCAAAGGCGAAGATGCAAGCTGCAGCACACAGGCACAGTGTGGGCAGCCTTCAGACTTAGAGAAAACAGTACTTTACCACTCTCCTGCCTTTTCCATGGTTATTCTATTGGAAAAGAACGAGTTTTGGACAACTACCTTTCATTCTTGCCAAACGCTTTGCAGACCCCCGTGCAAGCTTTAGAACAAGATTTTGGATGTTTTCTTTCCTGGCAGAGTTTCTCCTTGCAAGATATGGTGGAAAAGCTTTTTGCTGAGTGTAGAGCGGCAAGACACGCAGAAGACGCAGATACGCAGCTCTCCGAAGCTAAGTGCCGGTCCCGGGCTTCTTTCGGCACAAACCGCTCTCAGGAGCTCCCTGCGCTCGCCACAATGCTCTGTGTGCGAAGAAGCCGCTTCTTCGCCTCCGGGAGAATCGGCGAGCGGCAGCTTCCCAAAGGCGAAGATGCAAGCTGCAGCACACAGGCACAGTGTGGGCAGCCTTCAGACTTAGAGAAAACAGTACTTTACCACTCTCCTGCCTTTTCCATGGTTATTCTATTGGAAAAGAACGAGTTTTGGACAACTACCTTTCATTCTTGCCAAACGCTTTGCAGACCCCCGTGCAAGCTTTAGAACAAGATTTTGGATGTTTTCTTTCCTGGCAGAGTTTCTCCTTGCAAGATATGGTGGAAAAGCTTTTTGCTGAGTGTAGAGCGGCAAGACACGCAGAAGACGCAGATACGCAGCTCTCCGAAGCTAAGTGCCGGTCCCGGGCTTCTTTCGGCACAAACCGCTCTCAGGAGCTCCCTGCGCTCGCCACAATGCTCTGTGTGCGAAGAAGCCGCTTCTTCGCCTCCGGGAGAATCGGCGAGCGGCAGCTTCCCAAGGCGAAGATGCAAGCTGCAGCACACAGGCACAGTGTGGGCAGCCTTCAGACTTAGAGAAAAACAGTACTTTACCACTCTCCTGCCTTTTCCATGGTTATTCTATTGGAAAAGAACGAGTTTTGGACAACTACCTTTCATTCTTGCCAAACGCTTTGCAGACCCCCGTGCAAGCTTTAGAACAAGATTTTGGATGTTTTCTTTCCTGGCAGAGTTTCTCCTTGCAAGATATGGTGGAAAAGCTTTTTGCTGAGTGTAGAGCGGCAAGACACGCAGAAGACGCAGATACGCAGCTCTCCGAAGCTAAGTGCCGGTCCCGGGCTTCTTTCGGCACAAACCGCTCTCAGGAGCTCCCTGCGCTCGCCACAATGCTCTGTGTGCGAAGAAGCCGCTTCTTCGCCTCCGGGAGAATCGGCGAGCGGCAGCTTCCCAAAGGCGAAGATGCAAGCTGCAGCACACAGGCACAGTGTGGGCAGCCTTCAGACTTAGAGAAAACAGTACTTTACCACTCTCCTGCCTTTTCCATGGTTATTCTATTGGAAAAGAACGAGTTTTGGACAACTACCTTTCATTCTTGCCAAACGCTTTGCAGACCCCCGTGCAAGCTTTAGAACAAGATTTTGGATGTTTTCTTTCCTGGCAGAGTTTCTCCTTGCAAGATATGGTGGAAAAGCTTTTGCTGAGTGTAGAGCGGCAAGACACGCAGAAGACGCAGATACGCAGCTCTCCGAAGCTAAGTGCCGGTCCCGGGCTTCTTTCGGCACAAACCGCTCTCAGGAGCTCCCTGCGCTCGCCACAATGCTCTGTGTGCGAAGAAGCCGCTTCTTCGCCTCCGGGAGAATCGGCGAGCGGCAGCTTCCCAAAGGCGAAGATGCAAGCTGCAGCACACAGGCACAGTGTGGGCAGCCTTCAGACTTAGAGAAAACAGTACTTTACCACTCTCCTGCCTTTTCCATGGTTATTCTATTGGAAAAGAACGAGTTTTGGACAACTACCTTTCATTCTTGCCAAACGCTTTGCAGACCCCCGTGCAAGCTTTAGAACAAGATTTTGGATGTTTTCTTTCCTGGCAGAGTTTCTCCTTGCAAGATATGGTGGAAAAGCTTTTTGCTGAGTGTAGAGCGGCAAGACACGCAGAAGACGCAGATACGCAGCTCTCCGAAGCTAAGTGCCGGTCCCGGGCTTCTTTCGGCACAAACCGCTCTCAGGAGCTCCCTGCGCTCGCCACAATGCTCTGTGTGCGAAGAAGCCGCTTCTTCGCCTCGGGAGAATCGGCGAGCGGCAGCTTCCCAAAGGCGAAGATGCAAGCTGCAGCACAGGCACAGTGTGGGCAGCCTTCAGACTTAGAGAAAACAGTACTTTACCACTCTCCTGCCTTTTCCATGGTTATTCTATTGGAAAAGAACGAGTTTTGGACAACTACCTTTCATTCTTGCCAAACGCTTTGCAGACCCCCGTGCAAGCTTTAGAACAAGATTTTGGATGTTTTCTTTCCTGGCAGAGTTTCTCCTTGCAAGATATGGTGGAAAAGCTTTTTGCTGAGTGTAGAGCGGCAAGACACGCAGAAGACGCAGATACGCAGCTCTCCGAAGCTAAGTGCCGGTCCCGGGCTTCTTTCGGCACAAACCGCTCTCAGGAGCTCCCTGCGCTCGCCACAATGCTCTGTGTGCGAAGAAGCCGCTTCTTCGCCTCCGGGAGAATCGGCGAGCGGCAGCTTCCCAAGGCGAAGATGCAAGCTGCAGCACACAGGCACAGTGTGGGCAGCCTTCAGACTTAGAGAAAACAGTACTTTACCACTCTCCTGCCTTTTCCATGGTTATTCTATTGGAAAAGAACGAGTTTTGGACAACTACCTTTCATTCTTGCCAACGCTTTGCAGACCCCCGTGCAAGCTTTAGAACAAGATTTTGGATGTTTTCTTTCCTGGCAGAGTTTCTCCTTGCAAGATATGGTGGAAAAGCTTTTTGCTGAGTGTAGAGCGGCAAGACACGCAGAAGACGCAGATACGCAGCTCTCCGAAGCTAAGTGCCGGTCCCGGGCTTCTTTCGGCACAAACCGCTCTCAGGAGCTCCCTGCGCTCGCCACAATGCTCTGTGTGCGAAGAAGCCGCTTCTTCGCCTCCGGGAGAATCGGCGAGCGGCAGCTTCCCAAAGGCGAAGATGCAAGCTGCAGCACACAGGCACAGTGTGGGCAGCCTTCAGACTTAGAGAAAACAGTACTTTACCACTCTCCTGCCTTTTCCATGGTTATTCTATTGGAAAAGAACGAGTTTTGGACAACTACCTTTCATTCTTGCCAAACGCTTTGCAGACCCCCGTGCAAGCTTTAGAACAAGATTTTGGATGTTTTCTTTCCTGGCAGAGTTTCTCCTTGCAAGATATGGTGGAAAAGCTTTTTGCTGAGTGTAGAGCGGCAAGACACGCAGAAGACGCAGATACGCAGCTCTCCGAAGCTAAGTGCCGGTCCCGGGCTTCTTTCGGCACAAACCGCTCTCAGGAGCTCCCTGCGCTCGCCACAATGCTCTGTGTGCGAAGAAGCCGCTTCTTCGCCTCCGGGAGAATCGGCGAGCGGCAGCTTCCCAAAGGCGAAGATGCAAGCTGCAGCACACAGGCACAGTGTGGGCAGCCTTCAGACTTAGAGAAAACAGTACTTTACCACTCTCCTGCCTTTTCCATGGTTATTCTATTGGAAAAGAACGAGTTTTGGACAACTACCTTTCATTCTTGCCAAACGCTTTGCAGACCCCCGTGCAAGCTTTAGAACAAGATTTTGGATGTTTTCTTTCCTGGCAGAGTTTCTCCTTGCAAGATATGGTGGAAAAGCTTTTTGCTGAGTGTAGAGCGGCAAGACACGCAGAAGACGCAGATACGCAGCTCTCCGAAGCTAAGTGCCGGTCCCGGGCTTCTTTCGGCACAAACCGCTCTCAGGAGCTCCCTGCGCTCGCCACAATGCTCTGTGTGCGAAGAAGCCGCTTCTTCGCCTCCGGGAGAATCGGCGAGCGGCAGCTTCCCAAAGGCGAAGATGCAAGCTGCAGCACACAGGCACAGTGTGGGCAGCATTCAGACTTAGAGAAAACAGTACTTTACCACTCTCCTGCCTTTTCCATGGTTATTCTATTGGAAAAGAACGAGTTTTGGACAACTACCTTTCATTCTTGCCAAACGCTTTGCAGACCCCGTGCAAGCTTTAGAACAAGATTTTGGATGTTTTCTTTCCTGGCAGAGTTTCTCCTTGCAAGATATGGTGGAAAAGCTTTTTGCTGAGTGTAGAGCGGCAAGACACGCAGAAGACGCAGATACGCAGCTCTCCGAAGCTAAGTGCCGGTCCGGGCTTCTTTCGGCACAAACCGCTCTCAGGAGCTCCCTGCGCTCGCCACAATGCTCTGTGTGCGAAGAAGCCGCTTCTTCGCCTCCGGGAGAATCGGCGAGCGGCAGCTTCCCAAAGGCGAAGATGCAAGCTGCAGCACACAGGCACAGTGTGGGCAGCCTTCAGACTTAGAGAAAACAGTACTTTACCACTCTCCTGCCTTTTCCATGGTTATTCTATTGGAAAAGAACGAGTTTTGGACAACTACCTTTCATTCTTGCCAAACGCTTTGCAGACCCCCGTGCAAGCTTTAGAACAAGATTTTGGATGTTTTCTTTCCTGGCAGAGTTTCTCCTTGCAAGATATGGTGGAAAAGCTTTTTGCTGAGTGTAGAGCGGCAAGACACGCAGAAGACGCAGATACGCAGCTCTCCGAAGCTAAGTGCCGGTCCCGGGCTTCTTTCGGCACAAACCGCTCTCAGGAGCTCCCTGCGCTCGCCACAATGCTCTGTGTGCGAAGAAGCCGCTTCTTCGCCTCCGGGAGAATCGGCGAGCGGCAGCTTCCCAAAGGCGAAGATGCAAGCTGCAGCACACAGGCACAGTGTGGGCAGCCTTCAGACTTAGAGAAAACAGTACTTTACCACTCTCCTGCCTTTTCCATGGTTATTCTATTGGAAAAGAACGAGTTTTGGACAACTACCTTTCATTCTTGCCAAACGCTTTGCAGACCCCCGTGCAAGCTTTAGAACAAGATTTTGGATGTTTTCTTTCCTGGCAGAGTTTCTCCTTGCAAGATATGGTGGAAAAGCTTTTTGCTGAGTGTAGAGCGGCAAGACACGCAGAAGACGCAGATACGCAGCTCTCCGAAGCTAAGTGCCGGTCCCGGGCTTCTTTCGGCACAAACCGCTCTCAGGAGCTCCCTGCGCTCGCCACAATGCTCTGTGTGCGAAGAAGCCGCTTCTTCGCCTCCGGGAGAATCGGCGAGCGGCAGCTTCCCAAAGGCGAAGATGCAAGCTGCAGCACACAGGCACAGTGTGGGCAGCATTCAGACTTAGAGAAAACAGTACTTTACCACTCTCCTGCCTTTTCCATGGTTATTCTATTGGAAAAGAACGAGTTTTGGACAACTACCTTTCATTCTTGCCAAACGCTTTGCAGACCCCCGTGCAAGCTTTAGAACAAGATTTTGGATGTTTTCTTTCCTGGCAGAGTTTCTCCTTGCAAGATATGGTGGAAAAGCTTTTTGCTGAGTGTAGAGCGGCAAGACACGCAGAAGACGCAGATACGCAGCTCTCCGAAGCTAAGTGCCGGTCCCGGGCTTCTTTCGGCACAAACCGCTCTCAGGAGCTCCCTGCGCTCGCCACAATGCTCTGTGTGCGAAGAAGCCGCTTCTTCGCCTCCGGGAGAATCGGCGAGCGGCAGCTTCCCAAAGGCGAAGATGCAAGCTGCAGCACACAGGCACAGTGTGGGCAGCCTTCAGACTTAGAGAAAACAGTACTTTACCACTCTCCTGCCTTTTCCATGGTTATTCTATTGGAAAAGAACGAGTTTTGGACAACTACCTTTCATTCTTGCCAAACGCTTTGCAGACCCCCGTGCAAGCTTTAGAACAAGATTTTGGATGTTTTTTTCCTGGCAGAGTTTCTCCTTGCAAGATATGGTGGAAAAGCTTTTTGCTGAGTGTAGAGCGGCAAGACACGCAGAAGACGCAGATACGCAGCTCTCCGAAGCTAAGTGCCGGTCCCGGGCTTCTTTCGGCACAAACCGCTCTCAGGAGCTCCCTGCGCTCGCCACAATGCTCTGTGTGCGAAGAAGCCGCTTCTTCGCCTCCGGGAGAATCGGCGAGCGGCAGCTTCCCAAAGGCGAAGATGCAAGCTGCAGCACACAGGCACAGTGTGGGCAGCCTTCAGACTTAGAGAAAACAGTACTTTACCACTCTCCTGCCTTTTCCATGGTTATTCTATTGGAAAAGAACGAGTTTTGGACAACTACCTTTCATTCTTGCCAAACGCTTTGCAGACCCCCGTGCAAGCTTTAGAACAAGATTTTGGATGTTTTCTTTCCTGGCAGAGTTTCTCCTTGCAAGATATGTGGAAAAGCTTTTTGCTGAGTGTAGAGCGGCAAGACACGCAGAAGACGCAGATACGCAGCTCTCCGAAGCTAAGTGCCGGTCCCGGGCTTCTTTCGGCACAAACCGCTCTCAGGAGCTCCCTGCGCTCGCCACAATGCTCTGTGTGCGAAGAAGCCGCTTCTTCGCCTCCGGGAGAATCGGCGAGCGGCAGCTTCCCAAAGGCGAAGATGCAAGCTGCAGCACACAGGCACAGTGTGGGCAGCTTCAGACTTAGAGAAAACAGTACTTTACCACTCTCCTGCCTTTTCCATGGTTATTCTATTGGAAAAGAACGAGTTTTGGACAACTACCTTTCATTCTTGCCAAACGCTTTGCAGACCCCCGTGCAAGCTTTAGAACAAGATTTTGGATGTTTTCTTTCCTGGCAGAGTTTCTCCTTGCAAGATATGGTGGAAAAGCTTTTTGCTGAGTGTAGAGCGGCAAGACACGCAGAAGACGCAGATACGCAGCTCTCCGAAGCTAAGTGCCGGTCCCGGGCTTCTTTCGGCACAAACCGCTCTCAGGAGCTCCCTGCGCTCGCCACAATGCTCTGTGTGCGAAGAAGCCGCTTCTTCGCCTCCGGAGAATCGGCGAGCGGCAGCTTCCCAAAGGCGAAGATGCAAGCTGCAGCACACAGGCACAGTGTGGGCAGCTTCAGACTTAGAGAAAACAGTACTTTACCACTCTCCTGCCTTTTCCATGGTTATTCTATTGGAAAAGAACGAGTTTTGGACAACTACCTTTCATTCTTGCCAAACGCTTTGCAGACCCCCGTGCAAGCTTTAGAACAAGATTTTGGATGTTTTCTTTCCTGGCAGAGTTTCTCCTTGCAAGATATGGTGGAAAAGCTTTTTGCTGAGTGTAGAGCGGCAAGACACGCAGAAGACGCAGATACGCAGCTCTCCGAAGCTAAGTGCCGGTCCCGGGCTTCTTTCGGCACAAACCGCTCTCAGGAGCTCCCTGCGCTCGCCACAATGCTCTGTGTGCGAAGAAGCCGCTTCTTCGCCTCCGGGAGAATCGGCGAGCGGCAGCTTCCCAAAGGCGAAGATGCAAGCTGCAGCACACAGGCACAGTGTGGGCAGCTTCAGACTTAGAGAAAACAGTACTTTACCACTCTCCTGCCTTTTCCATGGTTATTCTATTGGAAAAGAACGAGTTTTGGACAACTACCTTTCATTCTTGCCAAACGCTTTGCAGACCCCCGTGCAAGCTTTAGAACAAGATTTTGGATGTTTTCTTTCCTGGCAGAGTTTCTCCTTGCAAGATATGGTGGAAAAGCTTTTTGCTGAGTGTAGAGCGGCAAGACACGCAGAAGACGCAGATACGCAGCTCTCCGAAGCTAAGTGCCGGTCCCGGGCTTCTTTCGGCACAAACCGCTCTCAGGAGCTCCCTGCGCTCGCCACAATGCTCTGTGTGCGAAGAAGCCGCTTCTTCGCCTCCGGGAGAATCGGCGAGCGGCAGCTTCCCAAAGGCGAAGATGCAAGCTGCAGCACACAGGCACAGTGTGGGCAGCCTTCAGACTTAGAGAAAACAGTACTTTACCACTCTCCTGCCTTTTCCATGGTTATTCTATTGGAAAAGAACGAGTTTTGGACAACTACCTTTCATTCTTGCCAAACGCTTTGCAGACCCCGTGCAAGCTTTAGAACAAGATTTTGGATGTTTTCTTTCCTGGCAGAGTTTCTCCTTGCAAGATATGGTGGAAAAGCTTTTTGCTGAGTGTAGAGCGGCAAGACACGCAGAAGACGCAGATACGCAGCTCTCCGAAGCTAAGTGCCGGTCCCGGGCTTCTTTCGGCACAAACCGCTCTCAGGAGCTCCCTGCGCTCGCCACAATGCTCTGTGTGCGAAGAAGCCGCTTCTTCGCCTCGGGAGAATCGGCGAGCGGCAGCTTCCCAAAGGCGAAGATGCAAGCTGCAGCACACAGGCACAGTGTGGGCAGCCTTCAGACTTAGAGAAAACAGTACTTTACCACTCTCCTGCCTTTTCCATGGTTATTCTATTGGAAAAGAACGAGTTTTGGACAACTACCTTTCATTCTTGCCAAACGCTTTGCAGACCCCCGTGCAAGCTTTAGAACAAGATTTTGGATGTTTTCTTTCCTGGCAGAGTTTCTCCTTGCAAGATATGGTGGAAAAGCTTTTTGCTGAGTGTAGAGCGGCAAGACACGCAGAAGACGCAGATACGCAGCTCTCCGAAGCTAAGTGCCGGTCCCGGGCTTCTTTCGGCACAAACCGCTCTCAGGAGCTCCCTGCGCTCGCCACAATGCTCTGTGTGCGAAGAAGCCGCTTCTTCGCCTCCGGGAGAATCGGCGAGCGGCAGCTTCCCAAAGGCGAAGATGCAAGCTGCAGCACACAGGCACAGTGTGGGCAGCCTTCAGACTTAGAGAAAACAGTACTTTACCACTCTCCTGCCTTTTCCATGGTTATTCTATTGGAAAAGAACGAGTTTTGGACAACTACCTTTCATTCTTGCCAAACGCTTTGCAGACCCCCGTGCAAGCTTTAGAACAAGATTTTGGATGTTTTCTTTCCTGGCAGAGTTTCTCCTTGCAAGATATGGTGGAAAAGCTTTTTGCTGAGTGTAGAGCGGCAAGACACGCAGAAGACGCAGATACGCAGCTCTCCGAAGCTAAGTGCCGGTCCCGGGCTTCTTTCGGCACAAACCGCTCTCAGGAGCTCCCTGCGCTCGCCACAATGCTCTGTGTGCGAAGAAGCCGCTTCTTCGCCTCCGGGAGAATCGGCGAGCGGCAGCTTCCCAAAGGCGAAGATGCAAGCTGCAGCACACAGGCACAGTGTGGGCAGCCTTCAGACTTAGAGAAAACAGTACTTTACCACTCTCCTGCCTTTTCCATGGTTATTCTATTGGAAAAGAACGAGTTTTGGACAACTACCTTTCATTCTTGCCAAACGCTTTGCAGACCCCCGTGCAAGCTTTAGAACAAGATTTTGGATGTTTTCTTTCCTGGCAGAGTTTCTCCTTGCAAGATATGGTGGAAAAGCTTTTTGCTGAGTGTAGAGCGGCAAGACACGCAGAAGACGCAGATACGCAGCTCTCCGAAGCTAAGTGCCGGTCCGGGCTTCTTTCGGCACAAACCGCTCTCAGGAGCTCCCTGCGCTCGCCACAATGCTCTGTGTGCGAAGAAGCCGCTTCTTCGCCTCCGGGAGAATCGGCGAGCGGCAGCTTCCCAAAGGCGAAGATGCAAGCTGCAGCACACAGGCACAGTGTGGGCAGCATTCAGACTTAGAGAAAACAGTACTTTACCACTCTCCTGCCTTTTCCATGGTTATTCTATTGGAAAAGAACGAGTTTTGGACAACTACCTTTCATTCTTGCCAAACGCTTTGCAGACCCCGTGCAAGCTTTAGAACAAGATTTTGGATGTTTTCTTTCCTGGCAGAGTTTCTCCTTGCAAGATATGGTGGAAAAGCTTTTTGCTGAGTGTAGAGCGGCAAGACACGCAGAAGACGCAGATACGCAGCTCTCCGAAGCTAAGTGCCGGTCCCGGGCTTCTTTCGGCACAAACCGCTCTCAGGAGCTCCCTGCGCTCGCCACAATGCTCTGTGTGCGAAGAAGCCGCTTCTTCGCCTCCGGGAGAATCGGCGAGCGGCAGCTTCCCAAAGGCGAAGATGCAAGCTGCAGCACACAGGCACAGTGTGGGCAGCCTTCAGACTTAGAGAAAACAGTACTTTACCACTCTCCTGCCTTTTCCATGGTTATTCTATTGGAAAAGAACGAGTTTTGGACAACTACCTTTCATTCTTGCCAAACGCTTTGCAGACCCCGTGCAAGCTTTAGAACAAGATTTTGGATGTTTTCTTTCCTGGCAGAGTTTCTCCTTGCAAGATATGGTGGAAAAGCTTTTTGCTGAGTGTAGAGCGGCAAGACACGCAGAAGACGCAGATACGCAGCTCTCCGAAGCTAAGTGCGGTCCCGGGCTTCTTTCGGCACAAACCGCTCTCAGGAGCTCCCTGCGCTCGCCACAATGCTCTGTGTGCGAAGAAGCCGCTTCTTCGCCTCCGGGAGAATCGGCGAGCGGCAGCTTCCCAAAGGCGAAGATGCAAGCTGCAGCACACAGGCACAGTGTGGGCAGCCTTCAGACTTAGAGAAAACAGTACTTTACCACTCTCCTGCCTTTTCCATGGTTATTCTATTGGAAAAGAACGAGTTTTGGACAACTACCTTTCATTCTTGCCAAACGCTTTGCAGACCCCCGTGCAAGCTTTAGAACAAGATTTTGGATGTTTTCTTTCCTGGCAGAGTTTCTCCTTGCAAGATATGGTGGAAAAGCTTTTTGCTGAGTGTAGAGCGGCAAGACACGCAGAAGACGCAGATACGCAGCTCTCCGAAGCTAAGTGCCGGTCCGGGCTTCTTTCGGCACAAACCGCTCTCAGGAGCTCCCTGCGCTCGCCACAATGCTCTGTGTGCGAAGAAGCCGCTTCTTCGCCTCCGGGAGAATCGGCGAGCGGCAGCTTCCCAAAGGCGAAGATGCAAGCTGCAGCACACAGGCACAGTGTGGGCAGCATTCAGACTTAGAGAAAACAGTACTTTACCACTCTCCTGCCTTTTCCATGGTTATTCTATTGGAAAAGAACGAGTTTTGGACAACTACCTTTCATTCTTGCCAAACGCTTTGCAGACCCCCGTGCAAGCTTTAGAACAAGATTTTGGATGTTTTCTTTCCTGGCAGAGTTTCTCCTTGCAAGATATGGTGGAAAAGCTTTTTGCTGAGTGTAGAGCGGCAAGACACGCAGAAGACGCAGATACGCAGCTCTCCGAAGCTAAGTGCCGGTCCCGGGCTTCTTTCGGCACAAACCGCTCTCAGGAGCTCCCTGCGCTCGCCACAATGCTCTGTGTGCGAAGAAGCCGCTTCTTCGCCTCCGGGAGAATCGGCGAGCGGCAGCTTCCCAAAGGCGAAGATGCAAGCTGCAGCACACAGGCACAGTGTGGGCAGCATTCAGACTTAGAGAAAACAGTACTTTACCACTCTCCTGCCTTTTCCATGGTTATTCTATTGGAAAAGAACGAGTTTTGGACAACTACCTTTCATTCTTGCCAAACGCTTTGCAGACCCCCGTGCAAGCTTTAGAACAAGATTTTGGATGTTTTCTTTCCTGGCAGAGTTTCTCCTTGCAAGATATGGTGGAAAAGCTTTTTGCTGAGTGTAGAGCGGCAAGACACGCAGAAGACGCAGATACGCAGCTCTCCGAAGCTAAGTGCCGGTCCCGGGCTTCTTTCGGCACAAACCGCTCTCAGGAGCTCCCTGCGCTCGCCACAATGCTCTGTGTGCGAAGAAGCCGCTTCTTCGCCTCCGGGAGAATCGGCGAGCGGCAGCTTCCCAAAGGCGAAGATGCAAGCTGCAGCACACAGGCACAGTGTGGGCAGCATTCAGACAGACTAGACTTAAGAAAACAGTACTTTACCACTCTCCTGCCTTTTCCATGGTTATTCTATTGGAAAAGAACGAGTTTTGGACAACTACCTTTCATTCTTGCCAAACGCTTTGCAGACCCCCGTGCAAGCTTTAGAACAAGATTTTGGATGTTTTCTTTCCTGGCAGAGTTTCTCCTTGCAAGATATGGTGGAAAAGCTTTTTGCTGAGTGTAGAGCGGCAAGACACGCAGAAGACGCAGATACGCAGCTCTCCGAAGCTAAGTGCCGGTCCCGGGCTTCTTTCGGCACAAACCGCTCTCAGGAGCTCCCTGCGCTCGCCACAATGCTCTGTGTGCGAAGAAGCCGCTTCTTCGCCTCCGGGAGAATCGGCGAGCGGCAGCTTCCCAAAGGCGAAGATGCAAGCTGCAGCACAGGCACAGTGTGGGCAGCCTTCAGACTTAGAGAAAACAGTACTTTACCACTCTCCTGCCTTTTCCATGGTTATTCTATTGGAAAAGAACGAGTTTTGGACAACTACCTTTCATTCTTGCCAAACGCTTTGCAGACCCCCGTGCAAGCTTTAGAACAAGATTTTGGATGTTTTCTTTCCTGGCAGAGTTTCTCCTTGCAAGATATGGTGGAAAAGCTTTTTGCTGAGTGTAGAGCGGCAAGACACGCAGAAGACGCAGATACGCAGCTCTCCGAAGCTAAGTGCCGGTCCCGGGCTTCTTTCGGCACAAACCGCTCTCAGGAGCTCCCTGCGCTCGCCACAATGCTCTGTGTGCGAAGAAGCCGCTTCTTCGCCTCCGGGAGAATCGGCGAGCGGCAGCTTCCCAAAGGCGAAGATGCAAGCTGCAGCACACAGGCACAGTGTGGGCAGCATTCAGACTTAGAGAAAACAGTACTTTACCACTCTCCTGCCTTTTCCATGGTTATTCTATTGGAAAAGAACGAGTTTTGGACAACTACCTTTCATTCTTGCCAAACGCTTTGCAGACCCCGTGCAAGCTTTAGAACAAGATTTTGGATGTTTTCTTTCCTGGCAGAGTTTCTCCTTGCAAGATATGGTGGAAAAGCTTTTTGCTGAGTGTAGAGCGGCAAGACACGCAGAAGACGCAGATACGCAGCTCTCCGAAGCTAAGTGCCGGTCCCGGGCTTCTTTCGGCACAAACCGCTCTCAGGAGCTCCCTGCGCTCGCCACAATGCTCTGTGTGCGAAGAAGCCGCTTCTTCGCCTCCGGGAGAATCGGCGAGCGGCAGCTTCCCAAAGGCGAAGATGCAAGCTGCAGCACACAGGCACAGTGTGGGCAGCCTTCAGACTTAGAGAAAACAGTACTTTACCACTCTCCTGCCTTTTCCATGGTTATTCTATTGGAAAAGAACGAGTTTTGGACAACTACCTTTCATTCTTGCCAAACGCTTTGCAGACCCCGTGCAAGCTTTAGAACAAGATTTTGGATGTTTTCTTTCCTGGCAGAGTTTCTCCTTGCAAGATATGGTGGAAAAGCTTTTTGCTGAGTGTAGAGCGGCAAGACACGCAGAAGACGCAGATACGCAGCTCTCCGAAGCTAAGTGCCGGTCCCGGGCTTCTTTCGGCACAAACCGCTCTCAGGAGCTCCCTGCGCTCGCCACAATGCTCTGTGTGCGAAGAAGCCGCTTCTTCGCCTCCGGGAGAATCGGCGAGCGGCAGCTTCCCAAAGGCGAAGATGCAAGCTGCAGCACACAGGCACAGTGTGGGCAGCATTCAGACTTAGAGAAAACAGTACTTTACCACTCTCCTGCCTTTTCCATGGTTATTCTATTGGAAAAGAACGAGTTTTGGACAACTACCTTTCATTCTTGCCAAACGCTTTGCAGACCCCCGTGCAAGCTTTAGAACAAGATTTTGGATGTTTTCTTTCCTGGCAGAGTTTCTCCTTGCAAGATATGGTGGAAAAGCTTTTTGCTGAGTGTAGAGCGGCAAGACACGCAGAAGACGCAGATACGCAGCTCTCCGAAGCTAAGTGCCGGTCCCGGGCTTCTTTCGGCACAACCGCTCTCAGGAGCTCCCTGCGCTCGCCACAATGCTCTGTGTGCGAAGAAGCCGCTTCTTCGCCTCCGGGAGAATCGGCGAGCGGCAGCTTCCCAAAGGCGAAGATGCAAGCTGCAGCACACAGGCACAGTGTGGGCAGCATTCAGACTTAGAGAAAACAGTACTTTACCACTCTCCTGCCTTTTCCATGGTTATTCTATTGGAAAAGAACGAGTTTTGGACAACTACTTTCATTCTTGCCAAACGCTTTGCAGACCCCCGTGCAAGCTTTAGAACAAGATTTTGATGTTTTCTTTCCTGGCAGAGTTTCTCCTTGCAAGATATGGTGGAAAAGCTTTTTGCTGAGTGTAGAGCGGCAAGACACGCAGAAGACGCAGATACGCAGCTCTCCGAAGCTAAGTGCCGGTCCCGGGCTTCTTTCGGCACAAACCGCTCTCAGGAGCTCCCTGCGCTCGCCACAATGCTCTGTGTGCGAAGAAGCCGCTTCTTCGCCTCCGGGAGAATCGGCGAGCGGCAGCTTCCCAAAGGCGAAGATGCAAGCTGCAGCACACAGGCACAGTGTGGGCAGCATTCAGACTTAGAGAAAACAGTACTTTACCACTCTCCTGCCTTTTCCATGGTTATTCTATTGGAAAAGAACGAGTTTTGGACAACTACCTTTCATTCTTGCCAAACGCTTTGCAGACCCCCGTGCAAGCTTTAGAACAAGATTTTGGATGTTTTCTTTCCTGGCAGAGTTTCTCCTTGCAAGATATGGTGGAAAAGCTTTTTGCTGAGTGTAGAGCGGCAAGACACGCAGAAGACGCAGATACGCAGCTCTCCGAAGCTAAGTGCCGGTCCCGGGCTTCTTTCGGCACAAACCGCTCTCAGGAGCTCCCTGCGCTCGCCACAATGCTCTGTGTGCGAAGAAGCCGCTTCTTCGCCTCCGGGAGAATCGGCGAGCGGCAGCTTCCCAAAGGCGAAGATGCAAGCTGCAGCACACAGGCACAGTGTGGGCAGCATTCAGACTTAGAGAAAACAGTACTTTACCACTCTCCTGCCTTTTCCATGGTTATTCTATTGGAAAAGAACGAGTTTTGGACAACTACCTTTCATTCTTGCCAAACGCTTTGCAGACCCCGTGCAAGCTTTAGAACAAGATTTTGGATGTTTTCTTTCCTGGCAGAGTTTCTCCTTGCAAGATATGGTGGAAAAGCTTTTTGCTGAGTGTAGAGCGGCAAGACACGCAGAAGACGCAGATACGCAGCTCTCCGAAGCTAAGTGCCGGTCCCGGGCTTCTTTCGGCACAAACCGCTCTCAGGAGCTCCCTGCGCTCGCCACAATGCTCTGTGTGCGAAGAAGCCGCTTCTTCGCCTCCGGGAGAATCGGCGAGCGGCAGCTTCCCAAAGGCGAAGATGCAAGCTGCAGCACACAGGCACAGTGTGGGCAGCCTTCAGACTTAGAGAAAACAGTACTTTACCACTCTCCTGCCTTTTCCATGGTTATTCTATTGGAAAAGAACGAGTTTTGGACAACTACCTTTCATTCTTGCCAAACGCTTTGCAGACCCCGTGCAAGCTTTAGAACAAGATTTTGGATGTTTTCTTTCCTGGCAGAGTTTCTCCTTGCAAGATATGGTGGAAAAGCTTTTTGCTGAGTGTAGAGCGGCAAGACACGCAGAAGACGCAGATACGCAGCTCTCCGAAGCTAAGTGCCGGTCCCGGGCTTCTTTCGGCACAAACCGCTCTCAGGAGCTCCCTGCGCTCGCCACAATGCTCTGTGTGCGAAGAAGCCGCTTCTTCGCCTCGGGAGAATCGGCGAGCGGCAGCTTCCAAAGGCGAAGATGCAAGCTGCAGCACACAGGCACAGTGTGGGCAGCCTTCAGACTTAGAGAAAACAGTACTTTACCACTCTCCTGCCTTTTCCATGGTTATTCTATTGGAAAAGAACGAGTTTTGGACAACTACCTTTCATTCTTGCCAAACGCTTTGCAGACCCCGTGCAAGCTTTAGAACAAGATTTTGGATGTTTTCTTTCCTGGCAGAGTTTCTCCTTGCAAGATATGGTGGAAAAGCTTTTTGCTGAGTGTAGAGCGGCAAGACACGCAGAAGACGCAGATACGCAGCTCTCCGAAGCTAAGTGCCGGTCCCGGGCTTCTTTCGGCACAAACCGCTCTCAGGAGCTCCCTGCGCTCGCCACAATGCTCTGTGTGCGAAGAAGCGCTTCTTCGCCTCCGGGAGAATCGGCGAGCGGCAGCTTCCCAAAGGCGAAGATGCAAGCTGCAGCACACAGGCACAGTGTGGGCAGCATTCAGACTTAGAGAAAACAGTACTTTACCACTCTCCTGCCTTTTCCATGGTTATTCTATTGGAAAAGAACGAGTTTTGGACAACTACCTTTCATTCTTGCCAAACGCTTTGCAGACCCCCGTGCAAGCTTTAGAACAAGATTTTGGATGTTTTCTTTCCTGGCAGAGTTTCTCCTTGCAAGATATGGTGGAAAAGCTTTTTGCTGAGTGTAGAGCGGCAAGACACGCAGAAGACGCAGATACGCAGCTTCCGAAGCTAAGTGCCGGTCCCGGGCTTCTTTCGGCACAAACCGCTCTCAGGAGCTCCCTGCGCTCGCCACAATGCTCTGTGTGCGAAGAAGCCGCTTCTTCGCCTCCGGGAGAATCGGCGAGCGGCAGCTTCCCAAAGGCGAAGATGCAAGCTGCAGCACACAGGCACAGTGTGGGCAGCCTTCAGACTTAGAGAAAACAGTACTTTACCACTCTCCTGCCTTTTCCATGGTTATTCTATTGGAAAAGAACGAGTTTTGGACAACTACCTTTCATTCTTGCCAAACGCTTTGCAGACCCCCGTGCAAGCTTTAGAACAAGATTTTGGATGTTTTCTTTCCTGGCAGAGTTTCTCCTTGCAAGATATGGTGGAAAAGCTTTTTGCTGAGTGTAGAGCGGCAAGACACGCAGAAGACGCAGATACGCAGCTCTCCGAAGCTAAGTGCCGGTCCGGGCTTCTTTCGGCACAAACGCTCTCAGGAGCTCCCTGCGCTCGCCACAATGCTCTGTGTGCGAAGAAGCCGCTTCTTCGCCTCCGGGAGAATCGGCGAGCGGCAGCTTCCCAAGGCGAAGATGCAAGCTGCAGCACACAGGCACAGTGTGGGCAGCATTCAGACTTAGAGAAAACAGTACTTTACCACTCTCCTGCCTTTTCCATGGTTATTCTATTGGAAAAGAACGAGTTTTGGACAACTACCTTTCATTCTTGCCAAACGCTTTGCAGACCCCCGTGCAAGCTTTAGAACAAGATTTTGGATGTTTTCTTTCCTGGCAGAGTTTCTCCTTGCAAGATATGGTGGAAAAGCTTTTTGCTGAGTGTAGAGCGGCAAGACACGCAGAAGACGCAGATACGCAGCTCTCCGAAGCTAAGTGCCGGTCCCGGGCTTCTTTCGGCACAAACCGCTCTCAGGAGCTCCCTGCGCTCGCCACAATGCTCTGTGTGCGAAGAAGCCGCTTCTTCGCCTCCGGGAGAATCGGCGAGCGGCAGCTTCCCAAAGGCGAAGATGCAAGCTGCAGCACACAGGCACAGTGTGGGCAGCCTTCAGACTTAGAGAAAACAGTACTTTACCACTCTCCTGCCTTTTCCATGGTTATTCTATTGGAAAAGAACGAGTTTTGGACAACTACCTTTCATTCTTGCCAAACGCTTTGCAGACCCCCGTGCAAGCTTTAGAACAAGATTTTGGATGTTTTCTTTCCTGGCAGAGTTTCTCCTTGCAAGATATGGTGGAAAAGCTTTTTGCTGAGTGTAGAGCGGCAAGACACGCAGAAGACGCAGATACGCAGCTCTCCGAAGCTAAGTGCCGGTCCCGGGCTTCTTTCGGCACAAACCGCTCTCAGGAGCTCCCTGCGCTCGCCACAATGCTCTGTGTGCGAAGAAGCCGCTTCTTCGCCTCCGGGAGAATCGGCGAGCGGCAGCTTCCCAAAGGCGAAGATGCAAGCTGCAGCACACAGGCACAGTGTGGGCAGCCTTCAGACTTAGAGAAAACAGTACTTTACCACTCTCCTGCCTTTTCCATGGTTATTCTATTGGAAAAGAACGAGTTTTGGACAACTACCTTTCATTCTTGCCAAACGCTTTGCAGACCCCCGTGCAAGCTTTAGAACAAGATTTTGGATGTTTTCTTTCCTGGCAGAGTTTCTCCTTGCAAGATATGGTGGAAAAGCTTTTTGCTGAGTGTAGAGCGGCAAGACACGCAGAAGACGCAGATACGCAGCTCTCCGAAGCTAAGTGCCGGTCCCGGGCTTCTTTCGGCACAAACCGCTCTCAGGAGCTCCCTGCGCTCGCCACAATGCTCTGTGTGCGAAGAAGCCGCTTCTTCGCCTCCGGGAGAATCGGCGAGCGGCAGCTTCCCAAAGGCGAAGATGCAAGCTGCAGCACACAGGCACAGTGTGGGCAGCCTTCAGACTTAGAGAAAACAGTACTTTACCACTCTCCTGCCTTTTCCATGGTTATTCTATTGGAAAAGAACGAGTTTTGGACAACTACCTTTCATTCTTGCCAAACGCTTTGCAGACCCCCGTGCAAGCTTTAGAACAAGATTTTGGATGTTTTCTTTCCTGGCAGAGTTTCTCCTTGCAAGATATGTGGAAAAGCTTTTTGCTGAGTGTAGAGCGGCAAGACACGCAGAAGACGCAGATACGCAGCTCTCCGAAGCTAAGTGCCGGTCCCGGGCTTCTTTCGGCACAAACCGCTCTCAGGAGCTCCCTGCGCTCGCCACAATGCTCTGTGTGCGAAGAAGCCGCTTCTTCGCCTCCGGGAGAATCGGCGAGCGGCAGCTTCCCAAAGGCGAAGATGCAAGCTGCAGCACACAGGCACAGTGTGGGCAGCCTTCAGACTTAGAGAAAACAGTACTTTACCACTCTCCTGCCTTTTCCATGGTTATTCTATTGGAAAAGAACGAGTTTTGGACAACTACCTTTCATTCTTGCCAAACGCTTTGCAGACCCCCGTGCAAGCTTTAGAACAAGATTTTGGATGTTTTCTTTCCTGGCAGAGTTTCTCCTTGCAAGATATGGTGGAAAAGCTTTTTGCTGAGTGTAGAGCGGCAAGACACGCAGAAGACGCAGATACGCAGCTCTCCGAAGCTAAGTGCCGGTCCCGGGCTTCTTTCGGCACAAACCGCTCTCAGGAGCTCCCTGCGCTCGCCACAATGCTCTGTGTGCGAAGAAGCCGCTTCTTCGCCTCCGGGAGAATCGGCGAGCGGCAGCTTCCCAAAGGCGAAGATGCAAGCTGCAGCACACAGGCACAGTGTGGGCAGCCTTCAGACTTAGAGAAAACAGTACTTTACCACTCTCCTGCCTTTTCCATGGTTATTCTATTGGAAAAGAACGAGTTTTGGACAACTACCTTTCATTCTTGCCAAACGCTTTGCAGACCCCCGTGCAAGCTTTAGAACAAGATTTTGGATGTTTTCTTTCCTGGCAGAGTTTCTCCTTGCAAGATATGGTGGAAAAGCTTTTTGCTGAGTGTAGAGCGGCAAGACACGCAGAAGACGCAGATACGCAGCTCTCCGAAGCTAAGTGCCGGTCCCGGGCTTCTTTCGGCACAAACCGCTCTCAGGAGCTCCCTGCGCTCGCCACAATGCTCTGTGTGCGAAGAAGCCGCTTCTTCGCCTCCGGGAGAATCGGCGAGCGGCAGCTTCCCAAAGGCGAAGATGCAAGCTGCAGCACACAGGCACAGTGTGGGCAGCCTTCAGACTTAGAGAAAACAGTACTTTACCACTCTCCTGCCTTTTCCATGGTTATTCTATTGGAAAAGAACGAGTTTTGGACAACTACCTTTCATTCTTGCCAAACGCTTTGCAGACCCCCGTGCAAGCTTTAGAACAAGATTTTGGATGTTTTCTTTCCTGGCAGAGTTTCTCCTTGCAAGATATGGTGGAAAAGCTTTTTGCTGAGTGTAGAGCGGCAAGACACGCAGAAGACGCAGATACGCAGCTCTCCGAAGCTAAGTGCCGGTCCCGGGCTTCTTTCGGCACAAACCGCTCTCAGGAGCTCCCTGCGCTCGCCACAATGCTCTGTGTGCGAAGAAGCCGCTTCTTCGCCTCCGGGAGAATCGGCGAGCGGCAGCTTCCCAAAGGCGAAGATGCAAGCTGCAGCACACAGGCACAGTGTGGGCAGCCTTCAGACTTAGAGAAAACAGTACTTTACCACTCTCCTGCCTTTTCCATGGTTATTCTATTGGAAAAGAACGAGTTTTGGACAACTACCTTTCATTCTTGCCAAACGCTTTGCAGACCCCCGTGCAAGCTTTAGAACAAGATTTTGGATGTTTTCTTTCCTGGCAGAGTTTCTCCTTGCAAGATATGGTGGAAAAGCTTTTTGCTGAGTGTAGAGCGGCAAGACACGCAGAAGACGCAGATACGCAGCTCTCCGAAGCTAAGTGCCGGTCCCGGGCTTCTTTCGGCACAAACCGCTCTCAGGAGCTCCCTGCGCTCGCCACAATGCTCTGTGTGCGAAGAAGCCGCTTCTTCGCCTCCGGGAGAATCGGCGAGCGGCAGCTTCCCAAAGGCGAAGATGCAAGCTGCAGCACACAGGCACAGTGTGGGCAGCCTTCAGACTTAGAGAAAACAGTACTTTACCACTCTCCTGCCTTTTCCATGGTTATTCTATTGGAAAAGAACGAGTTTTGGACAACTACCTTTCATTCTTGCCAAACGCTTTGCAGACCCCCGTGCAAGCTTTAGAACAAGATTTTGGATGTTTTCTTTCCTGGCAGAGTTTCTCCTTGCAAGATATGGTGGAAAAGCTTTTTGCTGAGTGTAGAGCGGCAAGACACGCAGAAGACGCAGATACGCAGCTCTCCGAAGCTAAGTGCCGGTCCCGGGCTTCTTTCGGCACAAACCGCTCTCAGGAGCTCCCTGCGCTCGCCACAATGCTCTGTGTGCGAAGAAGCCGCTTCTTCGCCTCCGGGAGAATCGGCGAGCGGCAGCTTCCCAAAGGCGAAGATGCAAGCTGCAGCACACAGGCACAGTGTGGGCAGCCTTCAGACTTAGAGAAAACAGTACTTTACCACTCTCCTGCCTTTTCCATGGTTATTCTATTGGAAAAGAACGAGTTTTGGACAACTACCTTTCATTCTTGCCAAACGCTTTGCAGACCCCCGTGCAAGCTTTAGAACAAGATTTTGGATGTTTTCTTTCCTGGCAGAGTTTCTCCTTGCAAGATATGGTGGAAAAGCTTTTTGCTGAGTGTAGAGCGGCAAGACACGCAGAAGACGCAGATACGCAGCTCTCCGAAGCTAAGTGCCGGTCCCGGGCTTCTTTCGGCACAAACCGCTCTCAGGAGCTCCCTGCGCTCGCCACAATGCTCTGTGTGCGAAGAAGCCGCTTCTTCGCCTCCGGGAGAATCGGCGAGCGGCAGCTTCCCAAAGGCGAAGATGCAAGCTGCAGCACACAGGCACAGTGTGGGCAGCCTTCAGACTTAGAGAAAACAGTACTTTACCACTCTCCTGCCTTTTCCATGGTTATTCTATTGGAAAAGAACGAGTTTTGGACAACTACCTTTCATTCTTGCCAAACGCTTTGCAGACCCCCGTGCAAGCTTTAGAACAAGATTTTGGATGTTTTCTTTCCTGGCAGAGTTTCTCCTTGCAAGATATGCTGGAAAAGCTTTTTGCTGAGTGTAGAGCGGCAAGACACGCAGAAGACGCAGATACGCAGCTCTCCGAAGCTAAGTGCCGGTCCCGGGCTTCTTTCGGCACAAACCGCTCTCAGGAGCTCCCTGCGCTCGCCACAATGCTCTGTGTGCGAAGAAGCCGCTTCTTCGCCTCCGGGAGAATCGGCGAGCGGCAGCTTCCCAAAGGCGAAGATGCAAGCTGCAGCACACAGGCACAGTGTGGGCAGCCTTCAGACTTAGAGAAAACAGTACTTTACCACTCTCCTGCCTTTTCCATGGTTATTCTATTGGAAAAGAACGAGTTTTGGACAACTACCTTTCATTCTTGCCAAACGCTTTGCAGACCCCCGTGCAAGCTTTAGAACAAGATTTTGGATGTTTTCTTTCCTGGCAGAGTTTCTCCTTGCAAGATATGGTGGAAAAGCTTTTTGCTGAGTGTAGAGCGGCAAGACACGCAGAAGACGCAGATACGCAGCTCTCCGAAGCTAAGTGCCGGTCCCGGGCTTCTTTCGGCACAAACCGCTCTCAGGAGCTCCCTGCGCTCGCCACAATGCTCTGTGTGCGAAGAAGCCGCTTCTTCGCCTCCGGGAGAATCGGCGAGCGGCAGCTTCCCAAAGGCGAAGATGCAAGCTGCAGCACACAGGCACAGTGTGGGCAGCCTTCAGACTTAGAGAAAACAGTACTTTACCACTCTCCTGCCTTTTCCATGGTTATTCTATTGGAAAAGAACGAGTTTTGGACAACTACCTTTCATTCTTGCCAAACGCTTTGCAGACCCCCGTGCAAGCTTTAGAACAAGATTTTGGATGTTTTCTTTCCTGGCAGAGTTTCTCCTTGCAAGATATGGTGGAAAGCTTTTGCTGAGTGTAGAGCGGCAAGACACGCAGAAGACGCAGATTGCAGCTTCCTTTGCTAAGCTGCCGTCCGGGCTTCTTTAAAGAAGCTCTCTTTTCTCCTCGCTGGCGAGCGCAGGGAGCTCCTGAGAGCGGTTTGTGCCGAAAGAAGCCCGGGACCGGCACTTAGCTTCGGAGAGCTGCGTATCTGCGTCTTCTGCGTGTCTTGCCGCTCTACACTCAGCAAAAAGCTTTTCCACCATATCTTGCAAGGAGAAACTCTGCCAGGAAAGAAAACATCCAAAATCTTGTTCTAAAGCTTGCACGGGGGTCTGCAAAGCGTTTGGCAAGAATGAAAGGTAGTTGTCCAAAACTCGTTCTTTTCCAATAGAATAACCATGGAAAAGGCAGGAGAGTGGTAAAGTACTGTTTTCTCTAAGTCTGAAGGCTGCCCACACTGTGCCTGTGTGCTGCAGCTTGCATCTTCGCCTTTGGGAAGCTGCCGCTCGCCGATTCTCCGGAGGCGAAGAAGCGGCTTCTTCGCACACAGAGCATTGTGGCGAGCGCAGGGAGCTCCTGAGAGCGGTTTGTGCCGAAAGAAGCCCGGGACCGGCACTTAGCTTCGGAGAGCTGCGTATCTGCGTCTTCTGCGTGTCTTGCCGCTCTACACTCAGCAAAAAGCTTTTCCACCATATCTTGCAAGGAGAAACTCTGCCAGGAAAGAAAACATCCAAAATCTTGTTCTAAAGCTTGCACGGGGGTCTGCAAAGCGTTTGGCAAGAATGAAAGGTAGTTGTCCAAAACTCGTTCTTTTCCAATAGAATAACCATGGAAAAGGCAGGAGAGTGGTAAAGTACTGTTTTCTCTAAGTCTGAAGGCTGCCCACACTGTGCCTGTGTGCTGCAGCTTGCATCTTCGCCTTTGGGAAGCTGCCGCTCGCCGATTCTCCCGGAGGCGAAGAAGCGGCTTCTTCGCACACAGAGCATTGTGGCGAGCGCAGGGAGCTCCTGAGAGCGGTTTGTGCCGAAAGAAGCCCGGGACCGGCACTTAGCTTCGGAGAGCTGCGTATCTGCGTCTTCTGCGTGTCTTGCCGCTCTACACTCAGCAAAAAGCTTTTCCACCATATCTTGCAAGGAGAAACTCTGCCAGGAAAGAAAACATCCAAAATCTTGTTCTAAAGCTTGCACGGGGGTCTGCAAAGCGTTTGGCAAGAATGAAAGGTAGTTGTCCAAAACTCGTTCTTTTCCAATAGAATAACCATGGAAAAGGCAGGAGAGTGGTAAAGTACTGTTTTCTCTAAGTCTGAAGGCTGCCCACACTGTGCCTGTGTGCTGCAGCTTGCATCTTCGCCTTTGGGAAGCTGCCGCTCGCCGATTCTCCCGGAGGCGAAGAAGCGGCTTCTTCGCACACAGAGCATTGTGGCGAGCGCAGGGAGCTCCTGAGAGCGGTTTGTGCCGAAAGAAGCCCGGGACCGGCACTTAGCTTCGGAGAGCTGCGTATCTGCGTCTTCTGCGTGTCTTGCCGCTCTACACTCAGCAAAAAGCTTTTCCACCATATCTTGCAAGGAGAAACTCTGCCAGGAAAGAAAACATCCAAAATCTTGTTCTAAAGCTTGCACGGGGGTCTGCAAAGCGTTTGGCAAGAATGAAAGGTAGTTGTCCAAAACTCGTTCTTTTCCAATAGAATAACCATGGAAAAGGCAGGAGAGTGGTAAAGTACTGTTTTCTCTAAGTCTGAAGGCTGCCCACACTGTGCCTGTGTGCTGCAGCTTGCATCTTCGCCTTTGGGAAGCTGCCGCTCGCCGATTCTCCCGGAGGCGAAGAAGCGGCTTCTTCGCACACAGAGCATTGTGGCGAGCGCAGGGAGCTCCTGAGAGCGGTTTGTGCCGAAAGAAGCCCGGGACCGGCACTTAGCTTCGGAGAGCTGCGTATCTGCGTCTTCTGCGTGTCTTGCCGCTCTACACTCAGCAAAAAGCTTTTCCACCATATCTTGCAAGGAGAAACTCTGCCAGGAAAGAAAACATCCAAAATCTTGTTCTAAAGCTTGCACGGGGGTCTGCAAAGCGTTTGGCAAGAATGAAAGGTAGTTGTCCAAAACTCGTTCTTTTCCAATAGAATAACCATGGAAAAGGCAGGAGAGTGGTAAAGTACTGTTTTCTCTAAGTCTGAAGGCTGCCCACACTGTGCCTGTGTGCTGCAGCTTGCATCTTCGCCTTTGGGAAGCTGCCGCTCGCCGATTCTCCCGGAGGCGAAGAAGCGGCTTCTTCGCACACAGAGCATTGTGGCGAGCGCAGGGAGCTCCTGAGAGCGGTTTGTGCCGAAAGAAGCCCGGGACCGGCACTTAGCTTCGGAGAGCTGCGTATCTGCGTCTTCTGCGTGTCTTGCCGCTCTACACTCAGCAAAAAGCTTTTCCACCATATCTTGCAAGGAGAAACTCTGCCAGGAAAGAAAACATCCAAAATCTTGTTCTAAAGCTTGCACGGGGGTCTGCAAAGCGTTTGGCAAGAATGAAAGGTAGTTGTCCAAAACTCGTTCTTTTCCAATAGAATAACCATGGAAAAGGCAGGAGAGTGGTAAAGTACTGTTTTCTCTAAGTCTGAAGGCTGCCCACACTGTGCCTGTGTGCTGCAGCTTGCATCTTCGCCTTTGGGAAGCTGCCGCTCGCCGATTCTCCCGGAGGCGAAGAAGCGGCTTCTTCGCACACAGAGCATTGTGGCGAGCGCAGGGAGCTCCTGAGAGCGGTTTGTGCCGAAAGAAGCCCGGGACCGGCACTTAGCTTCGGAGAGCTGCGTATCTGCGTCTTCTGCGTGTCTTGCCGCTCTACACTCAGCAAAAAGCTTTTCCACCATATCTTGCAAGGAGAAACTCTGCCAGGAAAGAAAACATCCAAAATCTTGTTCTAAAGCTTGCACGGGGGTCTGCAAAGCGTTTGGCAAGAATGAAAGGTAGTTGTCCAAAACTCGTTCTTTTCCAATAGAATAACCATGGAAAAGGCAGGAGAGTGGTAAAGTACTGTTTTCTCTAAGTCTGAAGGCTGCCCACACTGTGCCTGTGTGCTGCAGCTTGCATCTTCGCCTTTGGGAAGCTGCCGCTCGCCGATTCTCCCGGAGGCGAAGAAGCGGCTTCTTCGCACACAGAGCATTGTGGCGAGCGCAGGGAGCTCCTGAGAGCGGTTTGTGCCGAAAGAAGCCCGGGACCGGCACTTAGCTTCGGAGAGCTGCGTATCTGCGTCTTCTGCGTGTCTTGCCGCTCTACACTCAGCAAAAAGCTTTTCCACCATATCTTGCAAGGAGAAACTCTGCCAGGAAAGAAAACATCCAAAATCTTGTTCTAAAGCTTGCACGGGGGTCTGCAAAGCGTTTGGCAAGAATGAAAGGTAGTTGTCCAAAACTCGTTCTTTTCCAATAGAATAACCATGGAAAAGGCAGGAGAGTGGTAAAGTACTGTTTTCTCTAAGTCTGAAGGCTGCCCACACTGTGCCTGTGTGCTGCAGCTTGCATCTTCGCCTTTGGGAAGCTGCCGCTCGCCGATTCTCCCGGAGGCGAAGAAGCGGCTTCTTCGCACACAGAGCATTGTGGCGAGCGCAGGGAGCTCCTGAGAGCGGTTTGTGCCGAAAGAAGCCCGGGACCGGCACTTAGCTTCGGAGAGCTGCGTATCTGCGTCTTCTGCGTGTCTTGCCGCTCTACACTCAGCAAAAAGCTTTTCCACCATATCTTGCAAGGAGAAACTCTGCCAGGAAAGAAAACATCCAAAATCTTGTTCTAAAGCTTGCACGGGGGTCTGCAAAGCGTTTGGCAAGAATGAAAGGTAGTTGTCCAAAACTCGTTCTTTTCCAATAGAATAACCATGGAAAAGGCAGGAGAGTGGTAAAGTACTGTTTTCTCTAAGTCTGAAGGCTGCCCACACTGTGCCTGTGTGCTGCAGCTTGCATCTTCGCCTTTGGGAAGCTGCCGCTCGCCGATTCTCCCGGAGGCGAAGAAGCGGCTTCTTCGCACACAGAGCATTGTGGCGAGCGCAGGGAGCTCCTGAGAGCGGTTTGTGCCGAAAGAAGCCCGGGACCGGCACTTAGCTTCGGAGAGCTGCGTATCTGCGTCTTCTGCGTGTCTTGCCGCTCTACACTCAGCAAAAAGCTTTTCCACCATATCTTGCAAGGAGAAACTCTGCCAGGAAAGAAAACATCCAAAATCTTGTTCTAAAGCTTGCACGGGGGTCTGCAAAGCGTTTGGCAAGAATGAAAGGTAGTTGTCCAAAACTCGTTCTTTTCCAATAGAATAACCATGGAAAAGGCAGGAGAGTGGTAAAGTACTGTTTTCTCTAAGTCTGAAGGCTGCCCACACTGTGCCTGTGTGCTGCAGCTTGCATCTTCGCCTTTGGGAAGCTGCCGCTCGCCGATTCTCCCGGAGGCGAAGAAGCGGCTTCTTCGCACACAGAGCATTGTGGCGAGCGCAGGGAGCTCCTGAGAGCGGTTTGTGCCGAAAGAAGCCCGGGACCGGCACTTAGCTTCGGAGAGCTGCGTATCTGCGTCTTCTGCGTGTCTTGCCGCTCTACACTCAGCAAAAAGCTTTTCCACCATATCTTGCAAGGAGAAACTCTGCCAGGAAAGAAAACATCCAAAATCTTGTTCTAAAGCTTGCACGGGGGTCTGCAAAGCGTTTGGCAAGAATGAAAGGTAGTTGTCCAAAACTCGTTCTTTTCCAATAGAATAACCATGGAAAAGGCAGGAGAGTGGTAAAGTACTGTTTTCTCTAAGTCTGAAGGCTGCCCACACTGTGCCTGTGTGCTGCAGCTTGCATCTTCGCCTTTGGGAAGCTGCCGCTCGCCGATTCTCCCGGAGGCGAAGAAGCGGCTTCTTCGCACACAGAGCATTGTGGCGAGCGCAGGGAGCTCCTGAGAGCGGTTTGTGCCGAAAGAAGCCCGGGACCGGCACTTAGCTTCGGAGAGCTGCGTATCTGCGTCTTCTGCGTGTCTTGCCGCTCTACACTCAGCAAAAAGCTTTTCCACCATATCTTGCAAGGAGAAACTCTGCCAGGAAAGAAAACATCCAAAATCTTGTTCTAAAGCTTGCACGGGGGTCTGCAAAGCGTTTGGCAAGAATGAAAGGTAGTTGTCCAAAACTCGTTCTTTTCCAATAGAATAACCATGGAAAAGGCAGGAGAGTGGTAAAGTACTGTTTTCTCTAAGTCTGAAGGCTGCCCACACTGTGCCTGTGTGCTGCAGCTTGCATCTTCGCCTTTGGGAAGCTGCCGCTCGCCGATTCTCCCGGAGGCGAAGAAGCGGCTTCTTCGCACACAGAGCATTGTGGCGAGCGCAGGGAGCTCCTGAGAGCGGTTTGTGCCGAAAGAAGCCCGGGACCGGCACTTAGCTTCGGAGAGCTGCGTATCTGCGTCTTCTGCGTGTCTTGCCGCTCTACACTCAGCAAAAAGCTTTTCCACCATATCTTGCAAGGAGAAACTCTGCCAGGAAAGAAAACATCCAAAATCTTGTTCTAAAGCTTGCACGGGGGTCTGCAAAGCGTTTGGCAAGAATGAAAGGTAGTTGTCCAAAACTCGTTCTTTTCCAATAGAATAACCATGGAAAAGGCAGGAGAGTGGTAAAGTACTGTTTTCTCTAAGTCTGAAGGCTGCCCACACTGTGCCTGTGTGCTGCAGCTTGCATCTTCGCCTTTGGGAAGCTGCCGCTCGCCGATTCTCCCGGAGGCGAAGAAGCGGCTTCTTCGCACACAGAGCATTGTGGCGAGCGCAGGGAGCTCCTGAGAGCGGTTTGTGCCGAAAGAAGCCCGGGACCGGCACTTAGCTTCGGAGAGCTGCGTATCTGCGTCTTCTGCGTGTCTTGCCGCTCTACACTCAGCAAAAAGCTTTTCCACCATATCTTGCAAGGAGAAACTCTGCCAGGAAAGAAAACATCCAAAATCTTGTTCTAAAGCTTGCACGGGGGTCTGCAAAGCGTTTGGCAAGAATGAAAGGTAGTTGTCCAAAACTCGTTCTTTTCCAATAGAATAACCATGGAAAAGGCAGGAGAGTGGTAAAGTACTGTTTTCTCTAAGTCTGAAGGCTGCCCACACTGTGCCTGTGTGCTGCAGCTTGCATCTTCGCCTTTGGGAAGCTGCCGCTCGCCGATTCTCCCGGAGGCGAAGAAGCGGCTTCTTCGCACACAGAGCATTGTGGCGAGCGCAGGGAGCTCCTGAGAGCGGTTTGTGCCGAAAGAAGCCCGGGACCGGCACTTAGCTTCGGAGAGCTGCGTATCTGCGTCTTCTGCGTGTCTTGCCGCTCTACACTCAGCAAAAAGCTTTTCCACCATATCTTGCAAGGAGAAACTCTGCCAGGAAAGAAAACATCCAAAATCTTGTTCTAAAGCTTGCACGGGGGTCTGCAAAGCGTTTGGCAAGAATGAAAGGTAGTTGTCCAAAACTCGTTCTTTTCCAATAGAATAACCATGGAAAAGGCAGGAGAGTGGTAAAGTACTGTTTTCTCTAAGTCTGAAGGCTGCCCACACTGTGCCTGTGTGCTGCAGCTTGCATCTTCGCCTTTGGGAAGCTGCCGCTCGCCGATTCTCCCGGAGGCGAAGAAGCGGCTTCTTCGCACACAGAGCATTGTGGCGAGCGCAGGGAGCTCCTGAGAGCGGTTTGTGCCGAAAGAAGCCCGGGACCGGCACTTAGCTTCGGAGAGCTGCGTATCTGCGTCTTCTGCGTGTCTTGCCGCTCTACACTCAGCAAAAAGCTTTTCCACCATATCTTGCAAGGAGAAACTCTGCCAGGAAAGAAAACATCCAAAATCTTGTTCTAAAGCTTGCACGGGGGTCTGCAAAGCGTTTGGCAAGAATGAAAGGTAGTTGTCCAAAACTCGTTCTTTTCCAATAGAATAACCATGGAAAAGGCAGGAGAGTGGTAAAGTACTGTTTTCTCTAAGTCTGAAGGCTGCCCACACTGTGCCTGTGTGCTGCAGCTTGCATCTTCGCCTTTGGGAAGCTGCCGCTCGCCGATTCTCCCGGAGGCGAAGAAGCGGCTTCTTCGCACACAGAGCATTGTGGCGAGCGCAGGGAGCTCCTGAGAGCGGTTTGTGCCGAAAGAAGCCCGGGACCGGCACTTAGCTTCGGAGAGCTGCGTATCTGCGTCTTCTGCGTGTCTTGCCGCTCTACACTCAGCAAAAAGCTTTTCCACCATATCTTGCAAGGAGAAACTCTGCCAGGAAAGAAAACATCCAAAATCTTGTTCTAAAGCTTGCACGGGGGTCTGCAAAGCGTTTGGCAAGAATGAAAGGTAGTTGTCCAAAACTCGTTCTTTTCCAATAGAATAACCATGGAAAAGGCAGGAGAGTGGTAAAGTACTGTTTTCTCTAAGTCTGAAGGCTGCCCACACTGTGCCTGTGTGCTGCAGCTTGCATCTTCGCCTTTGGGAAGCTGCCGCTCGCCGATTCTCCCGGAGGCGAAGAAGCGGCTTCTTCGCACACAGAGCATTGTGGCGAGCGCAGGGAGCTCCTGAGAGCGGTTTGTGCCGAAAGAAGCCCGGGACCGGCACTTAGCTTCGGAGAGCTGCGTATCTGCGTCTTCTGCGTGTCTTGCCGCTCTACACTCAGCAAAAAGCTTTTCCACCATATCTTGCAAGGAGAAACTCTGCCAGGAAAGAAAACATCCAAAATCTTGTTCTAAAGCTTGCACGGGGGTCTGCAAAGCGTTTGGCAAGAATGAAAGGTAGTTGTCCAAAACTCGTTCTTTTCCAATAGAATAACCATGGAAAAGGCAGGAGAGTGGTAAAGTACTGTTTTCTCTAAGTCTGAAGGCTGCCCACACTGTGCCTGTGTGCTGCAGCTTGCATCTTCGCCTTTGGGAAGCTGCCGCTCGCCGATTCTCCCGGAGGCGAAGAAGCGGCTTCTTCGCACACAGAGCATTGTGGCGAGCGCAGGGAGCTCCTGAGAGCGGTTTGTGCCGAAAGAAGCCCGGGACCGGCACTTAGCTTCGGAGAGCTGCGTATCTGCGTCTTCTGCGTGTCTTGCCGCTCTACACTCAGCAAAAAGCTTTTCCACCATATCTTGCAAGGAGAAACTCTGCCAGGAAAGAAAACATCCAAAATCTTGTTCTAAAGCTTGCACGGGGGTCTGCAAAGCGTTTGGCAAGAATGAAAGGTAGTTGTCCAAAACTCGTTCTTTTCCAATAGAATAACCATGGAAAAGGCAGGAGAGTGGTAAAGTACTGTTTTCTCTAAGTCTGAAGGCTGCCCACACTGTGCCTGTGTGCTGCAGCTTGCATCTTCGCCTTTGGGAAGCTGCCGCTCGCCGATTCTCCCGGAGGCGAAGAAGCGGCTTCTTCGCACACAGAGCATTGTGGCGAGCGCAGGGAGCTCCTGAGAGCGGTTTGTGCCGAAAGAAGCCCGGGACCGGCACTTAGCTTCGGAGAGCTGCGTATCTGCGTCTTCTGCGTGTCTTGCCGCTCTACACTCAGCAAAAAGCTTTTCCACCATATCTTGCAAGGAGAAACTCTGCCAGGAAAGAAAACATCCAAAATCTTGTTCTAAAGCTTGCACGGGGGTCTGCAAAGCGTTTGGCAAGAATGAAAGGTAGTTGTCCAAAACTCGTTCTTTTCCAATAGAATAACCATGGAAAAGGCAGGAGAGTGGTAAAGTACTGTTTTCTCTAAGTCTGAAGGCTGCCCACACTGTGCCTGTGTGCTGCAGCTTGCATCTTCGCCTTTGGGAAGCTGCCGCTCGCCGATTCTCCCGGAGGCGAAGAAGCGGCTTCTTCGCACACAGAGCATTGTGGCGAGCGCAGGGAGCTCCTGAGAGCGGTTTGTGCCGAAAGAAGCCCGGGACCGGCACTTAGCTTCGGAGAGCTGCGTATCTGCGTCTTCTGCGTGTCTTGCCGCTCTACACTCAGCAAAAAGCTTTTCCACCATATCTTGCAAGGAGAAACTCTGCCAGGAAAGAAAACATCCAAAATCTTGTTCTAAAGCTTGCACGGGGGTCTGCAAAGCGTTTGGCAAGAATGAAAGGTAGTTGTCCAAAACTCGTTCTTTTCCAATAGAATAACCATGGAAAAGGCAGGAGAGTGGTAAAGTACTGTTTTCTCTAAGTCTGAAGGCTGCCCACACTGTGCCTGTGTGCTGCAGCTTGCATCTTCGCCTTTGGGAAGCTGCCGCTCGCCGATTCTCCCGGAGGCGAAGAAGCGGCTTCTTCGCACACAGAGCATTGTGGCGAGCGCAGGGAGCTCCTGAGAGCGGTTTGTGCCGAAAGAAGCCCGGGACCGGCACTTAGCTTCGGAGAGCTGCGTATCTGCGTCTTCTGCGTGTCTTGCCGCTCTACACTCAGCAAAAAGCTTTTCCACCATATCTTGCAAGGAGAAACTCTGCCAGGAAAGAAAACATCCAAAATCTTGTTCTAAAGCTTGCACGGGGGTCTGCAAAGCGTTTGGCAAGAATGAAAGGTAGTTGTCCAAAACTCGTTCTTTTCCAATAGAATAACCATGGAAAAGGCAGGAGAGTGGTAAAGTACTGTTTTCTCTAAGTCTGAAGGCTGCCCACACTGTGCCTGTGTGCTGCAGCTTGCATCTTCGCCTTTGGGAAGCTGCCGCTCGCCGATTCTCCCGGAGGCGAAGAAGCGGCTTCTTCGCACACAGAGCATTGTGGCGAGCGCAGGGAGCTCCTGAGAGCGGTTTGTGCCGAAAGAAGCCCGGGACCGGCACTTAGCTTCGGAGAGCTGCGTATCTGCGTCTTCTGCGTGTCTTGCCGCTCTACACTCAGCAAAAAGCTTTTCCACCATATCTTGCAAGGAGAAACTCTGCCAGGAAAGAAAACATCCAAAATCTTGTTCTAAAGCTTGCACGGGGGTCTGCAAAGCGTTTGGCAAGAATGAAAGGTAGTTGTCCAAAACTCGTTCTTTTCCAATAGAATAACCATGGAAAAGGCAGGAGAGTGGTAAAGTACTGTTTTCTCTAAGTCTGAAGGCTGCCCACACTGTGCCTGTGTGCTGCAGCTTGCATCTTCGCCTTTGGGAAGCTGCCGCTCGCCGATTCTCCCGGAGGCGAAGAAGCGGCTTCTTCGCACACAGAGCATTGTGGCGAGCGCAGGGAGCTCCTGAGAGCGGTTTGTGCCGAAAGAAGCCCGGGACCGGCACTTAGCTTCGGAGAGCTGCGTATCTGCGTCTTCTGCGTGTCTTGCCGCTCTACACTCAGCAAAAAGCTTTTCCACCATATCTTGCAAGGAGAAACTCTGCCAGGAAAGAAAACATCCAAAATCTTGTTCTAAAGCTTGCACGGGGGTCTGCAAAGCGTTTGGCAAGAATGAAAGGTAGTTGTCCAAAACTCGTTCTTTTCCAATAGAATAACCATGGAAAAGGCAGGAGAGTGGTAAAGTACTGTTTTCTCTAAGTCTGAAGGCTGCCCACACTGTGCCTGTGTGCTGCAGCTTGCATCTTCGCCTTTGGGAAGCTGCCGCTCGCCGATTCTCCCGGAGGCGAAGAAGCGGCTTCTTCGCACACAGAGCATTGTGGCGAGCGCAGGGAGCTCCTGAGAGCGGTTTGTGCCGAAAGAAGCCCGGGACCGGCACTTAGCTTCGGAGAGCTGCGTATCTGCGTCTTCTGCGTGTCTTGCCGCTCTACACTCAGCAAAAAGCTTTTCCACCATATCTTGCAAGGAGAAACTCTGCCAGGAAAGAAAACATCCAAAATCTTGTTCTAAAGCTTGCACGGGGGTCTGCAAAGCGTTTGGCAAGAATGAAAGGTAGTTGTCCAAAACTCGTTCTTTTCCAATAGAATAACCATGGAAAAGGCAGGAGAGTGGTAAAGTACTGTTTTCTCTAAGTCTGAAGGCTGCCCACACTGTGCCTGTGTGCTGCAGCTTGCATCTTCGCCTTTGGGAAGCTGCCGCTCGCCGATTCTCCCGGAGGCGAAGAAGCGGCTTCTTCGCACACAGAGCATTGTGGCGAGCGCAGGGAGCTCCTGAGAGCGGTTTGTGCCGAAAGAAGCCCGGGACCGGCACTTAGCTTCGGAGAGCTGCGTATCTGCGTCTTCTGCGTGTCTTGCCGCTCTACACTCAGCAAAAAGCTTTTCCACCATATCTTGCAAGGAGAAACTCTGCCAGGAAAGAAAACATCCAAAATCTTGTTCTAAAGCTTGCACGGGGGTCTGCAAAGCGTTTGGCAAGAATGAAAGGTAGTTGTCCAAAACTCGTTCTTTTCCAATAGAATAACCATGGAAAAGGCAGGAGAGTGGTAAAGTACTGTTTTCTCTAAGTCTGAAGGCTGCCCACACTGTGCCTGTGTGCTGCAGCTTGCATCTTCGCCTTTGGGAAGCTGCCGCTCGCCGATTCTCCCGGAGGCGAAGAAGCGGCTTCTTCGCACACAGAGCATTGTGGCGAGCGCAGGGAGCTCCTGAGAGCGGTTTGTGCCGAAAGAAGCCCGGGACCGGCACTTAGCTTCGGAGAGCTGCGTATCTGCGTCTTCTGCGTGTCTTGCCGCTCTACACTCAGCAAAAAGCTTTTCCACCATATCTTGCAAGGAGAAACTCTGCCAGGAAAGAAAACATCCAAAATCTTGTTCTAAAGCTTGCACGGGGGTCTGCAAAGCGTTTGGCAAGAATGAAAGGTAGTTGTCCAAAACTCGTTCTTTTCCAATAGAATAACCATGGAAAAGGCAGGAGAGTGGTAAAGTACTGTTTTCTCTAAGTCTGAAGGCTGCCCACACTGTGCCTGTGTGCTGCAGCTTGCATCTTCGCCTTTGGGAAGCTGCCGCTCGCCGATTCTCCCGGAGGCGAAGAAGCGGCTTCTTCGCACACAGAGCATTGTGGCGAGCGCAGGGAGCTCCTGAGAGCGGTTTGTGCCGAAAGAAGCCCGGGACCGGCACTTAGCTTCGGAGAGCTGCGTATCTGCGTCTTCTGCGTGTCTTGCCGCTCTACACTCAGCAAAAAGCTTTTCCACCATATCTTGCAAGGAGAAACTCTGCCAGGAAAGAAAACATCCAAAATCTTGTTCTAAAGCTTGCACGGGGGTCTGCAAAGCGTTTGGCAAGAATGAAAGGTAGTTGTCCAAAACTCGTTCTTTTCCAATAGAATAACCATGGAAAAGGCAGGAGAGTGGTAAAGTACTGTTTTCTCTAAGTCTGAAGGCTGCCCACACTGTGCCTGTGTGCTGCAGCTTGCATCTTCGCCTTTGGGAAGCTGCCGCTCGCCGATTCTCCCGGAGGCGAAGAAGCGGCTTCTTCGCACACAGAGCATTGTGGCGAGCGCAGGGAGCTCCTGAGAGCGGTTTGTGCCGAAAGAAGCCCGGGACCGGCACTTAGCTTCGGAGAGCTGCGTATCTGCGTCTTCTGCGTGTCTTGCCGCTCTACACTCAGCAAAAAGCTTTTCCACCATATCTTGCAAGGAGAAACTCTGCCAGGAAAGAAAACATCCAAAATCTTGTTCTAAAGCTTGCACGGGGGTCTGCAAAGCGTTTGGCAAGAATGAAAGGTAGTTGTCCAAAACTCGTTCTTTTCCAATAGAATAACCATGGAAAAGGCAGGAGAGTGGTAAAGTACTGTTTTCTCTAAGTCTGAAGGCTGCCCACACTGTGCCTGTGTGCTGCAGCTTGCATCTTCGCCTTTGGGAAGCTGCCGCTCGCCGATTCTCCCGGAGGCGAAGAAGCGGCTTCTTCGCACACAGAGCATTGTGGCGAGCGCAGGGAGCTCCTGAGAGCGGTTTGTGCCGAAAGAAGCCCGGGACCGGCACTTAGCTTCGGAGAGCTGCGTATCTGCGTCTTCTGCGTGTCTTGCCGCTCTACACTCAGCAAAAAGCTTTTCCACCATATCTTGCAAGGAGAAACTCTGCCAGGAAAGAAAACATCCAAAATCTTGTTCTAAAGCTTGCACGGGGGTCTGCAAAGCGTTTGGCAAGAATGAAAGGTAGTTGTCCAAAACTCGTTCTTTTCCAATAGAATAACCATGGAAAAGGCAGGAGAGTGGTAAAGTACTGTTTTCTCTAAGTCTGAAGGCTGCCCACACTGTGCCTGTGTGCTGCAGCTTGCATCTTCGCCTTTGGGAAGCTGCCGCTCGCCGATTCTCCCGGAGGCGAAGAAGCGGCTTCTTCGCACACAGAGCATTGTGGCGAGCGCAGGGAGCTCCTGAGAGCGGTTTGTGCCGAAAGAAGCCCGGGACCGGCACTTAGCTTCGGAGAGCTGCGTATCTGCGTCTTCTGCGTGTCTTGCCGCTCTACACTCAGCAAAAAGCTTTTCCACCATATCTTGCAAGGAGAAACTCTGCCAGGAAAGAAAACATCCAAAATCTTGTTCTAAAGCTTGCACGGGGGTCTGCAAAGCGTTTGGCAAGAATGAAAGGTAGTTGTCCAAAACTCGTTCTTTTCCAATAGAATAACCATGGAAAAGGCAGGAGAGTGGTAAAGTACTGTTTTCTCTAAGTCTGAAGGCTGCCCACACTGTGCCTGTGTGCTGCAGCTTGCATCTTCGCCTTTGGGAAGCTGCCGCTCGCCGATTCTCCCGGAGGCGAAGAAGCGGCTTCTTCGCACACAGAGCATTGTGGCGAGCGCAGGGAGCTCCTGAGAGCGGTTTGTGCCGAAAGAAGCCCGGGACCGGCACTTAGCTTCGGAGAGCTGCGTATCTGCGTCTTCTGCGTGTCTTGCCGCTCTACACTCAGCAAAAAGCTTTTCCACCATATCTTGCAAGGAGAAACTCTGCCAGGAAAGAAAACATCCAAAATCTTGTTCTAAAGCTTGCACGGGGGTCTGCAAAGCGTTTGGCAAGAATGAAAGGTAGTTGTCCAAAACTCGTTCTTTTCCAATAGAATAACCATGGAAAAGGCAGGAGAGTGGTAAAGTACTGTTTTCTCTAAGTCTGAAGGCTGCCCACACTGTGCCTGTGTGCTGCAGCTTGCATCTTCGCCTTTGGGAAGCTGCCGCTCGCCGATTCTCCCGGAGGCGAAGAAGCGGCTTCTTCGCACACAGAGCATTGTGGCGAGCGCAGGGAGCTCCTGAGAGCGGTTTGTGCCGAAAGAAGCCCGGGACCGGCACTTAGCTTCGGAGAGCTGCGTATCTGCGTCTTCTGCGTGTCTTGCCGCTCTACACTCAGCAAAAAGCTTTTCCACCATATCTTGCAAGGAGAAACTCTGCCAGGAAAGAAAACATCCAAAATCTTGTTCTAAAGCTTGCACGGGGGTCTGCAAAGCGTTTGGCAAGAATGAAAGGTAGTTGTCCAAAACTCGTTCTTTTCCAATAGAATAACCATGGAAAAGGCAGGAGAGTGGTAAAGTACTGTTTTCTCTAAGTCTGAAGGCTGCCCACACTGTGCCTGTGTGCTGCAGCTTGCATCTTCGCCTTTGGGAAGCTGCCGCTCGCCGATTCTCCCGGAGGCGAAGAAGCGGCTTCTTCGCACACAGAGCATTGTGGCGAGCGCAGGGAGCTCCTGAGAGCGGTTTGTGCCGAAAGAAGCCCGGGACCGGCACTTAGCTTCGGAGAGCTGCGTATCTGCGTCTTCTGCGTGTCTTGCCGCTCTACACTCAGCAAAAAGCTTTTCCACCATATCTTGCAAGGAGAAACTCTGCCAGGAAAGAAAACATCCAAAATCTTGTTCTAAAGCTTGCACGGGGGTCTGCAAAGCGTTTGGCAAGAATGAAAGGTAGTTGTCCAAAACTCGTTCTTTTCCAATAGAATAACCATGGAAAAGGCAGGAGAGTGGTAAAGTACTGTTTTCTCTAAGTCTGAAGGCTGCCCACACTGTGCCTGTGTGCTGCAGCTTGCATCTTCGCCTTTGGGAAGCTGCCGCTCGCCGATTCTCCCGGAGGCGAAGAAGCGGCTTCTTCGCACACAGAGCATTGTGGCGAGCGCAGGGAGCTCCTGAGAGCGGTTTGTGCCGAAAGAAGCCCGGGACCGGCACTTAGCTTCGGAGAGCTGCGTATCTGCGTCTTCTGCGTGTCTTGCCGCTCTACACTCAGCAAAAAGCTTTTCCACCATATCTTGCAAGGAGAAACTCTGCCAGGAAAGAAAACATCCAAAATCTTGTTCTAAAGCTTGCACGGGGGTCTGCAAAGCGTTTGGCAAGAATGAAAGGTAGTTGTCCAAAACTCGTTCTTTTCCAATAGAATAACCATGGAAAAGGCAGGAGAGTGGTAAAGTACTGTTTTCTCTAAGTCTGAAGGCTGCCCACACTGTGCCTGTGTGCTGCAGCTTGCATCTTCGCCTTTGGGAAGCTGCCGCTCGCCGATTCTCCCGGAGGCGAAGAAGCGGCTTCTTCGCACACAGAGCATTGTGGCGAGCGCAGGGAGCTCCTGAGAGCGGTTTGTGCCGAAAGAAGCCCGGGACCGGCACTTAGCTTCGGAGAGCTGCGTATCTGCGTCTTCTGCGTGTCTTGCCGCTCTACACTCAGCAAAAAGCTTTTCCACCATATCTTGCAAGGAGAAACTCTGCCAGGAAAGAAAACATCCAAAATCTTGTTCTAAAGCTTGCACGGGGGTCTGCAAAGCGTTTGGCAAGAATGAAAGGTAGTTGTCCAAAACTCGTTCTTTTCCAATAGAATAACCATGGAAAAGGCAGGAGAGTGGTAAAGTACTGTTTTCTCTAAGTCTGAAGGCTGCCCACACTGTGCCTGTGTGCTGCAGCTTGCATCTTCGCCTTTGGGAAGCTGCCGCTCGCCGATTCTCCCGGAGGCGAAGAAGCGGCTTCTTCGCACACAGAGCATTGTGGCGAGCGCAGGGAGCTCCTGAGAGCGGTTTGTGCCGAAAGAAGCCCGGGACCGGCACTTAGCTTCGGAGAGCTGCGTATCTGCGTCTTCTGCGTGTCTTGCCGCTCTACACTCAGCAAAAAGCTTTTCCACCATATCTTGCAAGGAGAAACTCTGCCAGGAAAGAAAACATCCAAAATCTTGTTCTAAAGCTTGCACGGGGGTCTGCAAAGCGTTTGGCAAGAATGAAAGGTAGTTGTCCAAAACTCGTTCTTTTCCAATAGAATAACCATGGAAAAGGCAGGAGAGTGGTAAAGTACTGTTTTCTCTAAGTCTGAAGGCTGCCCACACTGTGCCTGTGTGCTGCAGCTTGCATCTTCGCCTTTGGGAAGCTGCCGCTCGCCGATTCTCCCGGAGGCGAAGAAGCGGCTTCTTCGCACACAGAGCATTGTGGCGAGCGCAGGGAGCTCCTGAGAGCGGTTTGTGCCGAAAGAAGCCCGGGACCGGCACTTAGCTTCGGAGAGCTGCGTATCTGCGTCTTCTGCGTGTCTTGCCGCTCTACACTCAGCAAAAAGCTTTTCCACCATATCTTGCAAGGAGAAACTCTGCCAGGAAAGAAAACATCCAAAATCTTGTTCTAAAGCTTGCACGGGGGTCTGCAAAGCGTTTGGCAAGAATGAAAGGTAGTTGTCCAAAACTCGTTCTTTTCCAATAGAATAACCATGGAAAAGGCAGGAGAGTGGTAAAGTACTGTTTTCTCTAAGTCTGAAGGCTGCCCACACTGTGCCTGTGTGCTGCAGCTTGCATCTTCGCCTTTGGGAAGCTGCCGCTCGCCGATTCTCCCGGAGGCGAAGAAGCGGCTTCTTCGCACACAGAGCATTGTGGCGAGCGCAGGGAGCTCCTGAGAGCGGTTTGTGCCGAAAGAAGCCCGGGACCGGCACTTAGCTTCGGAGAGCTGCGTATCTGCGTCTTCTGCGTGTCTTGCCGCTCTACACTCAGCAAAAAGCTTTTCCACCATATCTTGCAAGGAGAAACTCTGCCAGGAAAGAAAACATCCAAAATCTTGTTCTAAAGCTTGCACGGGGGTCTGCAAAGCGTTTGGCAAGAATGAAAGGTAGTTGTCCAAAACTCGTTCTTTTCCAATAGAATAACCATGGAAAAGGCAGGAGAGTGGTAAAGTACTGTTTTCTCTAAGTCTGAAGGCTGCCCACACTGTGCCTGTGTGCTGCAGCTTGCATCTTCGCCTTTGGGAAGCTGCCGCTCGCCGATTCTCCCGGAGGCGAAGAAGCGGCTTCTTCGCACACAGAGCATTGTGGCGAGCGCAGGGAGCTCCTGAGAGCGGTTTGTGCCGAAAGAAGCCCGGGACCGGCACTTAGCTTCGGAGAGCTGCGTATCTGCGTCTTCTGCGTGTCTTGCCGCTCTACACTCAGCAAAAAGCTTTTCCACCATATCTTGCAAGGAGAAACTCTGCCAGGAAAGAAAACATCCAAAATCTTGTTCTAAAGCTTGCACGGGGGTCTGCAAAGCGTTTGGCAAGAATGAAAGGTAGTTGTCCAAAACTCGTTCTTTTCCAATAGAATAACCATGGAAAAGGCAGGAGAGTGGTAAAGTACTGTTTTCTCTAAGTCTGAAGGCTGCCCACACTGTGCCTGTGTGCTGCAGCTTGCATCTTCGCCTTTGGGAAGCTGCCGCTCGCCGATTCTCCCGGAGGCGAAGAAGCGGCTTCTTCGCACACAGAGCATTGTGGCGAGCGCAGGGAGCTCCTGAGAGCGGTTTGTGCCGAAAGAAGCCCGGGACCGGCACTTAGCTTCGGAGAGCTGCGTATCTGCGTCTTCTGCGTGTCTTGCCGCTCTACACTCAGCAAAAAGCTTTTCCACCATATCTTGCAAGGAGAAACTCTGCCAGGAAAGAAAACATCCAAAATCTTGTTCTAAAGCTTGCACGGGGGTCTGCAAAGCGTTTGGCAAGAATGAAAGGTAGTTGTCCAAAACTCGTTCTTTTCCAATAGAATAACCATGGAAAAGGCAGGAGAGTGGTAAAGTACTGTTTTCTCTAAGTCTGAAGGCTGCCCACACTGTGCCTGTGTGCTGCAGCTTGCATCTTCGCCTTTGGGAAGCTGCCGCTCGCCGATTCTCCCGGAGGCGAAGAAGCGGCTTCTTCGCACACAGAGCATTGTGGCGAGCGCAGGGAGCTCCTGAGAGCGGTTTGTGCCGAAAGAAGCCCGGGACCGGCACTTAGCTTCGGAGAGCTGCGTATCTGCGTCTTCTGCGTGTCTTGCCGCTCTACACTCAGCAAAAAGCTTTTCCACCATATCTTGCAAGGAGAAACTCTGCCAGGAAAGAAAACATCCAAAATCTTGTTCTAAAGCTTGCACGGGGGTCTGCAAAGCGTTTGGCAAGAATGAAAGGTAGTTGTCCAAAACTCGTTCTTTTCCAATAGAATAACCATGGAAAAGGCAGGAGAGTGGTAAAGTACTGTTTTCTCTAAGTCTGAAGGCTGCCCACACTGTGCCTGTGTGCTGCAGCTTGCATCTTCGCCTTTGGGAAGCTGCCGCTCGCCGATTCTCCCGGAGGCGAAGAAGCGGCTTCTTCGCACACAGAGCATTGTGGCGAGCGCAGGGAGCTCCTGAGAGCGGTTTGTGCCGAAAGAAGCCCGGGACCGGCACTTAGCTTCGGAGAGCTGCGTATCTGCGTCTTCTGCGTGTCTTGCCGCTCTACACTCAGCAAAAAGCTTTTCCACCATATCTTGCAAGGAGAAACTCTGCCAGGAAAGAAAACATCCAAAATCTTGTTCTAAAGCTTGCACGGGGGTCTGCAAAGCGTTTGGCAAGAATGAAAGGTAGTTGTCCAAAACTCGTTCTTTTCCAATAGAATAACCATGGAAAAGGCAGGAGAGTGGTAAAGTACTGTTTTCTCTAAGTCTGAAGGCTGCCCACACTGTGCCTGTGTGCTGCAGCTTGCATCTTCGCCTTTGGGAAGCTGCCGCTCGCCGATTCTCCCGGAGGCGAAGAAGCGGCTTCTTCGCACACAGAGCATTGTGGCGAGCGCAGGGAGCTCCTGAGAGCGGTTTGTGCCGAAAGAAGCCCGGGACCGGCACTTAGCTTCGGAGAGCTGCGTATCTGCGTCTTCTGCGTGTCTTGCCGCTCTACACTCAGCAAAAAGCTTTTCCACCATATCTTGCAAGGAGAAACTCTGCCAGGAAAGAAAACATCCAAAATCTTGTTCTAAAGCTTGCACGGGGGTCTGCAAAGCGTTTGGCAAGAATGAAAGGTAGTTGTCCAAAACTCGTTCTTTTCCAATAGAATAACCATGGAAAAGGCAGGAGAGTGGTAAAGTACTGTTTTCTCTAAGTCTGAAGGCTGCCCACACTGTGCCTGTGTGCTGCAGCTTGCATCTTCGCCTTTGGGAAGCTGCCGCTCGCCGATTCTCCCGGAGGCGAAGAAGCGGCTTCTTCGCACACAGAGCATTGTGGCGAGCGCAGGGAGCTCCTGAGAGCGGTTTGTGCCGAAAGAAGCCCGGGACCGGCACTTAGCTTCGGAGAGCTGCGTATCTGCGTCTTCTGCGTGTCTTGCCGCTCTACACTCAGCAAAAAGCTTTTCCACCATATCTTGCAAGGAGAAACTCTGCCAGGAAAGAAAACATCCAAAATCTTGTTCTAAAGCTTGCACGGGGGTCTGCAAAGCGTTTGGCAAGAATGAAAGGTAGTTGTCCAAAACTCGTTCTTTTCCAATAGAATAACCATGGAAAAGGCAGGAGAGTGGTAAAGTACTGTTTTCTCTAAGTCTGAAGGCTGCCCACACTGTGCCTGTGTGCTGCAGCTTGCATCTTCGCCTTTGGGAAGCTGCCGCTCGCCGATTCTCCCGGAGGCGAAGAAGCGGCTTCTTCGCACACAGAGCATTGTGGCGAGCGCAGGGAGCTCCTGAGAGCGGTTTGTGCCGAAAGAAGCCCGGGACCGGCACTTAGCTTCGGAGAGCTGCGTATCTGCGTCTTCTGCGTGTCTTGCCGCTCTACACTCAGCAAAAAGCTTTTCCACCATATCTTGCAAGGAGAAACTCTGCCAGGAAAGAAAACATCCAAAATCTTGTTCTAAAGCTTGCACGGGGGTCTGCAAAGCGTTTGGCAAGAATGAAAGGTAGTTGTCCAAAACTCGTTCTTTTCCAATAGAATAACCATGGAAAAGGCAGGAGAGTGGTAAAGTACTGTTTTCTCTAAGTCTGAAGGCTGCCCACACTGTGCCTGTGTGCTGCAGCTTGCATCTTCGCCTTTGGGAAGCTGCCGCTCGCCGATTCTCCCGGAGGCGAAGAAGCGGCTTCTTCGCACACAGAGCATTGTGGCGAGCGCAGGGAGCTCCTGAGAGCGGTTTGTGCCGAAAGAAGCCCGGGACCGGCACTTAGCTTCGGAGAGCTGCGTATCTGCGTCTTCTGCGTGTCTTGCCGCTCTACACTCAGCAAAAAGCTTTTCCACCATATCTTGCAAGGAGAAACTCTGCCAGGAAAGAAAACATCCAAAATCTTGTTCTAAAGCTTGCACGGGGGTCTGCAAAGCGTTTGGCAAGAATGAAAGGTAGTTGTCCAAAACTCGTTCTTTTCCAATAGAATAACCATGGAAAAGGCAGGAGAGTGGTAAAGTACTGTTTTCTCTAAGTCTGAAGGCTGCCCACACTGTGCCTGTGTGCTGCAGCTTGCATCTTCGCCTTTGGGAAGCTGCCGCTCGCCGATTCTCCCGGAGGCGAAGAAGCGGCTTCTTCGCACACAGAGCATTGTGGCGAGCGCAGGGAGCTCCTGAGAGCGGTTTGTGCCGAAAGAAGCCCGGGACCGGCACTTAGCTTCGGAGAGCTGCGTATCTGCGTCTTCTGCGTGTCTTGCCGCTCTACACTCAGCAAAAAGCTTTTCCACCATATCTTGCAAGGAGAAACTCTGCCAGGAAAGAAAACATCCAAAATCTTGTTCTAAAGCTTGCACGGGGGTCTGCAAAGCGTTTGGCAAGAATGAAAGGTAGTTGTCCAAAACTCGTTCTTTTCCAATAGAATAACCATGGAAAAGGCAGGAGAGTGGTAAAGTACTGTTTTCTCTAAGTCTGAAGGCTGCCCACACTGTGCCTGTGTGCTGCAGCTTGCATCTTCGCCTTTGGGAAGCTGCCGCTCGCCGATTCTCCCGGAGGCGAAGAAGCGGCTTCTTCGCACACAGAGCATTGTGGCGAGCGCAGGGAGCTCCTGAGAGCGGTTTGTGCCGAAAGAAGCCCGGGACCGGCACTTAGCTTCGGAGAGCTGCGTATCTGCGTCTTCTGCGTGTCTTGCCGCTCTACACTCAGCAAAAAGCTTTTCCACCATATCTTGCAAGGAGAAACTCTGCCAGGAAAGAAAACATCCAAAATCTTGTTCTAAAGCTTGCACGGGGGTCTGCAAAGCGTTTGGCAAGAATGAAAGGTAGTTGTCCAAAACTCGTTCTTTTCCAATAGAATAACCATGGAAAAGGCAGGAGAGTGGTAAAGTACTGTTTTCTCTAAGTCTGAAGGCTGCCCACACTGTGCCTGTGTGCTGCAGCTTGCATCTTCGCCTTTGGGAAGCTGCCGCTCGCCGATTCTCCCGGAGGCGAAGAAGCGGCTTCTTCGCACACAGAGCATTGTGGCGAGCGCAGGGAGCTCCTGAGAGCGGTTTGTGCCGAAAGAAGCCCGGGACCGGCACTTAGCTTCGGAGAGCTGCGTATCTGCGTCTTCTGCGTGTCTTGCCGCTCTACACTCAGCAAAAAGCTTTTCCACCATATCTTGCAAGGAGAAACTCTGCCAGGAAAGAAAACATCCAAAATCTTGTTCTAAAGCTTGCACGGGGGTCTGCAAAGCGTTTGGCAAGAATGAAAGGTAGTTGTCCAAAACTCGTTCTTTTCCAATAGAATAACCATGGAAAAGGCAGGAGAGTGGTAAAGTACTGTTTTCTCTAAGTCTGAAGGCTGCCCACACTGTGCCTGTGTGCTGCAGCTTGCATCTTCGCCTTTGGGAAGCTGCCGCTCGCCGATTCTCCCGGAGGCGAAGAAGCGGCTTCTTCGCACACAGAGCATTGTGGCGAGCGCAGGGAGCTCCTGAGAGCGGTTTGTGCCGAAAGAAGCCCGGGACCGGCACTTAGCTTCGGAGAGCTGCGTATCTGCGTCTTCTGCGTGTCTTGCCGCTCTACACTCAGCAAAAAGCTTTTCCACCATATCTTGCAAGGAGAAACTCTGCCAGGAAAGAAAACATCCAAAATCTTGTTCTAAAGCTTGCACGGGGGTCTGCAAAGCGTTTGGCAAGAATGAAAGGTAGTTGTCCAAAACTCGTTCTTTTCCAATAGAATAACCATGGAAAAGGCAGGAGAGTGGTAAAGTACTGTTTTCTCTAAGTCTGAAGGCTGCCCACACTGTGCCTGTGTGCTGCAGCTTGCATCTTCGCCTTTGGGAAGCTGCCGCTCGCCGATTCTCCCGGAGGCGAAGAAGCGGCTTCTTCGCACACAGAGCATTGTGGCGAGCGCAGGGAGCTCCTGAGAGCGGTTTGTGCCGAAAGAAGCCCGGGACCGGCACTTAGCTTCGGAGAGCTGCGTATCTGCGTCTTCTGCGTGTCTTGCCGCTCTACACTCAGCAAAAAGCTTTTCCACCATATCTTGCAAGGAGAAACTCTGCCAGGAAAGAAAACATCCAAAATCTTGTTCTAAAGCTTGCACGGGGGTCTGCAAAGCGTTTGGCAAGAATGAAAGGTAGTTGTCCAAAACTCGTTCTTTTCCAATAGAATAACCATGGAAAAGGCAGGAGAGTGGTAAAGTACTGTTTTCTCTAAGTCTGAAGGCTGCCCACACTGTGCCTGTGTGCTGCAGCTTGCATCTTCGCCTTTGGGAAGCTGCCGCTCGCCGATTCTCCCGGAGGCGAAGAAGCGGCTTCTTCGCACACAGAGCATTGTGGCGAGCGCAGGGAGCTCCTGAGAGCGGTTTGTGCCGAAAGAAGCCCGGGACCGGCACTTAGCTTCGGAGAGCTGCGTATCTGCGTCTTCTGCGTGTCTTGCCGCTCTACACTCAGCAAAAAGCTTTTCCACCATATCTTGCAAGGAGAAACTCTGCCAGGAAAGAAAACATCCAAAATCTTGTTCTAAAGCTTGCACGGGGGTCTGCAAAGCGTTTGGCAAGAATGAAAGGTAGTTGTCCAAAACTCGTTCTTTTCCAATAGAATAACCATGGAAAAGGCAGGAGAGTGGTAAAGTACTGTTTTCTCTAAGTCTGAAGGCTGCCCACACTGTGCCTGTGTGCTGCAGCTTGCATCTTCGCCTTTGGGAAGCTGCCGCTCGCCGATTCTCCCGGAGGCGAAGAAGCGGCTTCTTCGCACACAGAGCATTGTGGCGAGCGCAGGGAGCTCCTGAGAGCGGTTTGTGCCGAAAGAAGCCCGGGACCGGCACTTAGCTTCGGAGAGCTGCGTATCTGCGTCTTCTGCGTGTCTTGCCGCTCTACACTCAGCAAAAAGCTTTTCCACCATATCTTGCAAGGAGAAACTCTGCCAGGAAAGAAAACATCCAAAATCTTGTTCTAAAGCTTGCACGGGGGTCTGCAAAGCGTTTGGCAAGAATGAAAGGTAGTTGTCCAAAACTCGTTCTTTTCCAATAGAATAACCATGGAAAAGGCAGGAGAGTGGTAAAGTACTGTTTTCTCTAAGTCTGAAGGCTGCCCACACTGTGCCTGTGTGCTGCAGCTTGCATCTTCGCCTTTGGGAAGCTGCCGCTCGCCGATTCTCCCGGAGGCGAAGAAGCGGCTTCTTCGCACACAGAGCATTGTGGCGAGCGCAGGGAGCTCCTGAGAGCGGTTTGTGCCGAAAGAAGCCCGGGACCGGCACTTAGCTTCGGAGAGCTGCGTATCTGCGTCTTCTGCGTGTCTTGCCGCTCTACACTCAGCAAAAAGCTTTTCCACCATATCTTGCAAGGAGAAACTCTGCCAGGAAAGAAAACATCCAAAATCTTGTTCTAAAGCTTGCACGGGGGTCTGCAAAGCGTTTGGCAAGAATGAAAGGTAGTTGTCCAAAACTCGTTCTTTTCCAATAGAATAACCATGGAAAAGGCAGGAGAGTGGTAAAGTACTGTTTTCTCTAAGTCTGAAGGCTGCCCACACTGTGCCTGTGTGCTGCAGCTTGCATCTTCGCCTTTGGGAAGCTGCCGCTCGCCGATTCTCCCGGAGGCGAAGAAGCGGCTTCTTCGCACACAGAGCATTGTGGCGAGCGCAGGGAGCTCCTGAGAGCGGTTTGTGCCGAAAGAAGCCCGGGACCGGCACTTAGCTTCGGAGAGCTGCGTATCTGCGTCTTCTGCGTGTCTTGCCGCTCTACACTCAGCAAAAAGCTTTTCCACCATATCTTGCAAGGAGAAACTCTGCCAGGAAAGAAAACATCCAAAATCTTGTTCTAAAGCTTGCACGGGGGTCTGCAAAGCGTTTGGCAAGAATGAAAGGTAGTTGTCCAAAACTCGTTCTTTTCCAATAGAATAACCATGGAAAAGGCAGGAGAGTGGTAAAGTACTGTTTTCTCTAAGTCTGAAGGCTGCCCACACTGTGCCTGTGTGCTGCAGCTTGCATCTTCGCCTTTGGGAAGCTGCCGCTCGCCGATTCTCCCGGAGGCGAAGAAGCGGCTTCTTCGCACACAGAGCATTGTGGCGAGCGCAGGGAGCTCCTGAGAGCGGTTTGTGCCGAAAGAAGCCCGGGACCGGCACTTAGCTTCGGAGAGCTGCGTATCTGCGTCTTCTGCGTGTCTTGCCGCTCTACACTCAGCAAAAAGCTTTTCCACCATATCTTGCAAGGAGAAACTCTGCCAGGAAAGAAAACATCCAAAATCTTGTTCTAAAGCTTGCACGGGGGTCTGCAAAGCGTTTGGCAAGAATGAAAGGTAGTTGTCCAAAACTCGTTCTTTTCCAATAGAATAACCATGGAAAAGGCAGGAGAGTGGTAAAGTACTGTTTTCTCTAAGTCTGAAGGCTGCCCACACTGTGCCTGTGTGCTGCAGCTTGCATCTTCGCCTTTGGGAAGCTGCCGCTCGCCGATTCTCCCGGAGGCGAAGAAGCGGCTTCTTCGCACACAGAGCATTGTGGCGAGCGCAGGGAGCTCCTGAGAGCGGTTTGTGCCGAAAGAAGCCCGGGACCGGCACTTAGCTTCGGAGAGCTGCGTATCTGCGTCTTCTGCGTGTCTTGCCGCTCTACACTCAGCAAAAAGCTTTTCCACCATATCTTGCAAGGAGAAACTCTGCCAGGAAAGAAAACATCCAAAATCTTGTTCTAAAGCTTGCACGGGGGTCTGCAAAGCGTTTGGCAAGAATGAAAGGTAGTTGTCCAAAACTCGTTCTTTTCCAATAGAATAACCATGGAAAAGGCAGGAGAGTGGTAAAGTACTGTTTTCTCTAAGTCTGAAGGCTGCCCACACTGTGCCTGTGTGCTGCAGCTTGCATCTTCGCCTTTGGGAAGCTGCCGCTCGCCGATTCTCCCGGAGGCGAAGAAGCGGCTTCTTCGCACACAGAGCATTGTGGCGAGCGCAGGGAGCTCCTGAGAGCGGTTTGTGCCGAAAGAAGCCCGGGACCGGCACTTAGCTTCGGAGAGCTGCGTATCTGCGTCTTCTGCGTGTCTTGCCGCTCTACACTCAGCAAAAAGCTTTTCCACCATATCTTGCAAGGAGAAACTCTGCCAGGAAAGAAAACATCCAAAATCTTGTTCTAAAGCTTGCACGGGGGTCTGCAAAGCGTTTGGCAAGAATGAAAGGTAGTTGTCCAAAACTCGTTCTTTTCCAATAGAATAACCATGGAAAAGGCAGGAGAGTGGTAAAGTACTGTTTTCTCTAAGTCTGAAGGCTGCCCACACTGTGCCTGTGTGCTGCAGCTTGCATCTTCGCCTTTGGGAAGCTGCCGCTCGCCGATTCTCCCGGAGGCGAAGAAGCGGCTTCTTCGCACACAGAGCATTGTGGCGAGCGCAGGGAGCTCCTGAGAGCGGTTTGTGCCGAAAGAAGCCCGGGACCGGCACTTAGCTTCGGAGAGCTGCGTATCTGCGTCTTCTGCGTGTCTTGCCGCTCTACACTCAGCAAAAAGCTTTTCCACCATATCTTGCAAGGAGAAACTCTGCCAGGAAAGAAAACATCCAAAATCTTGTTCTAAAGCTTGCACGGGGGTCTGCAAAGCGTTTGGCAAGAATGAAAGGTAGTTGTCCAAAACTCGTTCTTTTCCAATAGAATAACCATGGAAAAGGCAGGAGAGTGGTAAAGTACTGTTTTCTCTAAGTCTGAAGGCTGCCCACACTGTGCCTGTGTGCTGCAGCTTGCATCTTCGCCTTTGGGAAGCTGCCGCTCGCCGATTCTCCCGGAGGCGAAGAAGCGGCTTCTTCGCACACAGAGCATTGTGGCGAGCGCAGGGAGCTCCTGAGAGCGGTTTGTGCCGAAAGAAGCCCGGGACCGGCACTTAGCTTCGGAGAGCTGCGTATCTGCGTCTTCTGCGTGTCTTGCCGCTCTACACTCAGCAAAAAGCTTTTCCACCATATCTTGCAAGGAGAAACTCTGCCAGGAAAGAAAACATCCAAAATCTTGTTCTAAAGCTTGCACGGGGGTCTGCAAAGCGTTTGGCAAGAATGAAAGGTAGTTGTCCAAAACTCGTTCTTTTCCAATAGAATAACCATGGAAAAGGCAGGAGAGTGGTAAAGTACTGTTTTCTCTAAGTCTGAAGGCTGCCCACACTGTGCCTGTGTGCTGCAGCTTGCATCTTCGCCTTTGGGAAGCTGCCGCTCGCCGATTCTCCCGGAGGCGAAGAAGCGGCTTCTTCGCACACAGAGCATTGTGGCGAGCGCAGGGAGCTCCTGAGAGCGGTTTGTGCCGAAAGAAGCCCGGGACCGGCACTTAGCTTCGGAGAGCTGCGTATCTGCGTCTTCTGCGTGTCTTGCCGCTCTACACTCAGCAAAAAGCTTTTCCACCATATCTTGCAAGGAGAAACTCTGCCAGGAAAGAAAACATCCAAAATCTTGTTCTAAAGCTTGCACGGGGGTCTGCAAAGCGTTTGGCAAGAATGAAAGGTAGTTGTCCAAAACTCGTTCTTTTCCAATAGAATAACCATGGAAAAGGCAGGAGAGTGGTAAAGTACTGTTTTCTCTAAGTCTGAAGGCTGCCCACACTGTGCCTGTGTGCTGCAGCTTGCATCTTCGCCTTTGGGAAGCTGCCGCTCGCCGATTCTCCCGGAGGCGAAGAAGCGGCTTCTTCGCACACAGAGCATTGTGGCGAGCGCAGGGAGCTCCTGAGAGCGGTTTGTGCCGAAAGAAGCCCGGGACCGGCACTTAGCTTCGGAGAGCTGCGTATCTGCGTCTTCTGCGTGTCTTGCCGCTCTACACTCAGCAAAAAGCTTTTCCACCATATCTTGCAAGGAGAAACTCTGCCAGGAAAGAAAACATCCAAAATCTTGTTCTAAAGCTTGCACGGGGGTCTGCAAAGCGTTTGGCAAGAATGAAAGGTAGTTGTCCAAAACTCGTTCTTTTCCAATAGAATAACCATGGAAAAGGCAGGAGAGTGGTAAAGTACTGTTTTCTCTAAGTCTGAAGGCTGCCCACACTGTGCCTGTGTGCTGCAGCTTGCATCTTCGCCTTTGGGAAGCTGCCGCTCGCCGATTCTCCCGGAGGCGAAGAAGCGGCTTCTTCGCACACAGAGCATTGTGGCGAGCGCAGGGAGCTCCTGAGAGCGGTTTGTGCCGAAAGAAGCCCGGGACCGGCACTTAGCTTCGGAGAGCTGCGTATCTGCGTCTTCTGCGTGTCTTGCCGCTCTACACTCAGCAAAAAGCTTTTCCACCATATCTTGCAAGGAGAAACTCTGCCAGGAAAGAAAACATCCAAAATCTTGTTCTAAAGCTTGCACGGGGGTCTGCAAAGCGTTTGGCAAGAATGAAAGGTAGTTGTCCAAAACTCGTTCTTTTCCAATAGAATAACCATGGAAAAGGCAGGAGAGTGGTAAAGTACTGTTTTCTCTAAGTCTGAAGGCTGCCCACACTGTGCCTGTGTGCTGCAGCTTGCATCTTCGCCTTTGGGAAGCTGCCGCTCGCCGATTCTCCCGGAGGCGAAGAAGCGGCTTCTTCGCACACAGAGCATTGTGGCGAGCGCAGGGAGCTCCTGAGAGCGGTTTGTGCCGAAAGAAGCCCGGGACCGGCACTTAGCTTCGGAGAGCTGCGTATCTGCGTCTTCTGCGTGTCTTGCCGCTCTACACTCAGCAAAAAGCTTTTCCACCATATCTTGCAAGGAGAAACTCTGCCAGGAAAGAAAACATCCAAAATCTTGTTCTAAAGCTTGCACGGGGGTCTGCAAAGCGTTTGGCAAGAATGAAAGGTAGTTGTCCAAAACTCGTTCTTTTCCAATAGAATAACCATGGAAAAGGCAGGAGAGTGGTAAAGTACTGTTTTCTCTAAGTCTGAAGGCTGCCCACACTGTGCCTGTGTGCTGCAGCTTGCATCTTCGCCTTTGGGAAGCTGCCGCTCGCCGATTCTCCCGGAGGCGAAGAAGCGGCTTCTTCGCACACAGAGCATTGTGGCGAGCGCAGGGAGCTCCTGAGAGCGGTTTGTGCCGAAAGAAGCCCGGGACCGGCACTTAGCTTCGGAGAGCTGCGTATCTGCGTCTTCTGCGTGTCTTGCCGCTCTACACTCAGCAAAAAGCTTTTCCACCATATCTTGCAAGGAGAAACTCTGCCAGGAAAGAAAACATCCAAAATCTTGTTCTAAAGCTTGCACGGGGGTCTGCAAAGCGTTTGGCAAGAATGAAAGGTAGTTGTCCAAAACTCGTTCTTTTCCAATAGAATAACCATGGAAAAGGCAGGAGAGTGGTAAAGTACTGTTTTCTCTAAGTCTGAAGGCTGCCCACACTGTGCCTGTGTGCTGCAGCTTGCATCTTCGCCTTTGGGAAGC